>NW_020170524.1:108098-140856 GCF_000524195.1 Echinococcus granulosus | reverse complement strand
TAGTGCCTTGAGCAAATGTGAGTGGTGTGAAAAGGATCCAGACGAGTGCTTGCGCACGCAAAGCTGACACGCCATGCTGAAGCTCTCTTTTCCAAGTGGAATAAACGTAGGCAATGAAAAGGGCAAGGACTGGCCCATTTATCTATAGGTGAAAACAGAAAATTTGAGCGTGAGCAGTATTGTCAAATTAAAATATGTTGTTGTATTTGAAAGCAGATTTACTGGAAAGAAGCTCATAGTATTGTTGAAAGGTATTTGAATTGAAATCTTTATGTATGAATAGCAGTCTGTCTTACATCGCAAAGAATTCTGGAAATACGGGATGATCATCCTCTTCAAAATCCACAATTCAAACTTAAGTGTTAAAACAGAATTTGCGATGGAACAAACCAAAGCAAGCAAGTTAATTATTATAATAGGCAAAAAGCTAAACTAGTAGTGCAAAAGCATATGAAAAACTGGATGTTTTAATGCGTAGAAACAATAAATAATGTGGTTAACCTAATATGTTCACTGACTTAAAGGAGTGTCTGTCACAGCATGGCAGGAATCGGGACCAGAGTCCAATGCAAGACCGAAAAGATTTACATAATAAAGCAAGTGGGAATTCATTTCTGCCCAATCTTCTACAATTGTATTACCTCTCAACACTTTTAATGAAACAGTCAGTAAGTATGATGGCAGGACTTTACAAAAAAAATAATAATACAAACCAGGATTATTCTCCCTGAAATGTGGTTCCACCCAGCCCTAATTTTCAACATGGACGATCTGTGAAGGAAATGATTATGTGCATTTAGAAAAGGCGATATGGGAGCCAGTTTTAGCCCAAAATATTTAGCCTATGCAAGCAAGTAGAGTTGTTTGTGATCAAGTGTAGCATTGCCTTAAGCGGTTTTTCCACATAATTTGCAAGTACTCAGTTAAGGCAAGGATAAGTGACCATGTGCTGGGATTTCCTTGGCTAATAGTTTAGCATGCAAAGTTAACGAAATTGTGACTGTTTGCACCGATTTTGTTTTTTTTTACGGTAATATGATTTGACATTCACAAATACAGGTTAAACTTACATTGTGCTCGTCGAATATATATTCAACCCGAACATATAGGTATTCAGCAGAAGGAATTATACCGATGTGATAAGGGAAAGGTGTAAAGTAGCGGTGTTTTTTGTCAAAAATAATATGCTCCTAGCTGGAGAAAAGTTTTTTTTTGTGCTTTTCAATGCAACACATCTTAAGCTTACTTAGACTTGTAAAAAACACGCTCTTGACTTGGAATATTTACCGTGGGGTGTTAAAATTCGTCGGTCTACCAGTTGGATGCCCTCTATTGCGTTCCTTAATGTTTTTCTCCTTCTTGAAATATCACTTTATCAAGTGTTAAGAGAATTGGGTACGATTTCGGAATGTCTGGATGTGCATTTAGAGGTGGAGTAGCAAATCATACTCTACTGAAATGAATAATTAAAAAAAATTATTGAAGTTGGTGGAAGATGCATGATGATTGAGATAATTTTCTTTTATGAATTACGGGCAATTTGGTGGGACTTCCGACTAAAATAATTGGAAACGAACTTATAAAAGGAAACATTTTAGTAATTTTTGAAATGAAAACACTCGTTTTTCCCTCTGGCAAGTAGGTAGGGAGCTACTAGAGAAATGGGTCTTGATGGCATGAGCCAACAAGTGACAGTTTGCTAAGGAAGACCACGCTCTACAAAAAAAATCTCTTGCTCCTCATATTACGAGGGAATGGCCTGATAACCACTCGAATGCCAAGGGTGAACCGTTGCGATAGTTACGCATAATTGAAAGAATGATCAATGACTCAGACGTAGACTCAATGACACCAAGTTTTTTTAGGTCTTAGCAATAAAAAAAGTACATCGAGATATTCAGTTGCTTATTGTTGGTTGGTAGCCTCAAAGAGATGCACATCACTCGAGCACAAAAACGCTAGGTTACAAGTGTTGACAACGCAGAAATTGGCATTTAGATTGTGAACCCGGCAAAGCTTGTACTACCTATAGAGTACCACTTGAAGCCGTGGTTGGTGTTAAAATAAGCTGAAGTTGTGTTTTCGTTTGCCTAGCCTCTCACAGTAGTCGTGCCACTAATAGATGTCAGTGTAACTACCATAGTGAAATTTCACCATGACCCATGAGGATAAAGTAACATTTGATGTACGGTGGGATGGTACAAAAACTTTTTCAAGGTCGAAATTGCCGCACAGGGTGATGCACAGAAGGCCCACCTTTTGTTTTGTAACCTGGGTTAAGCAGAACTTATTACTGTAACCTGATATTGTCTTGAAATTTACAAGATCGTGCTCTTGACTAGACAGTGAAGTTCTTACGGTGCCAATTCGGTGAATGATCGTGGGAATTCAATATGTGATGTGAATACTAGGCGCTGATTAGTTCATGAGACGTGAGACTCTATTCAATATAAAGTCTCTAATTCACCTTCATCTGCTGACTATAATCACCAAAACTTGTAGAAATTCGGGTGTGCCTATTGAAGCGTCCTAAATAGCACCTAACTTCATGGTAATCTTTGAGGAATATCAATGCCTTACCTATCTGCTGCATGGCACTCTTTTGATCAGCCGAGGATCAAAGACAGTTCCCAGATCCATGCTGTTCGTTGATCCATCCATACTTCCCCGTAGAGATCCAACCGATATTCTAACGTCTAGCATACCAATTTCATGAACGAGGGAATGCCTCCTTCTTCCCTTAAGCATGGGAGAACTGGGCAGTTCGTCAAGTACTGCCGTAACTTTGTTAATCAAAAAGATAGGCTTGCCTTGGTTACGTTGACTGCATTTGTTAGGGACTCTATTCAAACTGTTTGGAAGGGATAGACAGTGCCTAAGTTTGCTAACAACCCAACGTGATGAATGCCTTTCAGCTAAACGTATTCATTCGTCCAAGGTTCACCACCACCCAATTCAATGACTGTATAGTGAGATTACAGATGGACACCGACGTTGGTTTGGCAAACCACCAGTTCAATGGACTTCCTAACCGAACCTTTCCGTCAACATCAATGCTCGGTATCCTTCCTAGACATGTTTATCGCTGCAATGGACCAAATCACGAAGGTTAACATGAACCTACATGAAATTAACTGGTTTTAGAAACAAAGGTTGGAGGAGCTGTCAACCACAGCCACCTACAATCAAGCGCATACCTTCGAGCCATCGACAGCAATCGTCAGAAAGATTGTGTCAGCCTACCACTTCATCCATGCTGTTCCGACTCTCCCGAGGATCACCGAAGTTCAACAAGAGGCAACGATTTCCCCAAAATTCTTACCAATACCTTAACCTCAGTCAGTAAAGCTGTCAGGACTGCTTAACTTCAACTTCGCCGTTCCAATCGGCGACGTCTCTTACCACTTAATGATGGATACCATGTCACAGAGACCGGAAATATCGCCTGGGGTTCCATCTATGGTCATCAAGATGATACAAATAATACACCGATTCTTCAGTCAACATGGACTCCCAAAGACGTTGGTTCTAAACAACAAACCACAGTTTCATGACTTATTCAGTCAACGTGTATTTGTGCATGTTCACTCCCCACTGCTTAACCCTATATTGCCGCGAGCGAGTGTGGAAGTTCGTTGACACCTTCGAACAAGCACAGTTGAGATCACAAGGGGAAAAGGCGACTGGTAACATCTTCCAAGGGTTTTTATTTGCACATTAGCCGAAGTTCTAATGGACACTAGCTTCACCGGGGCACGCAGTGACAGTTCCAAGGTTACGAAACGGCTTCAAGAGATATGGCCTAAAAATTTTATCGAGACTCACAATTGACATTGGCATCCTCACCTGCGATTTATCGAATGGAAAGGTCCTACTCGAACACGCTGAAGTTAAATTCAACGTCGAGATCGGACTTCACGCCTGCATAAGGGATCACAACCGTGGCTGAAACATGGCGATACACCTCAGCATGGTACTCTACAGATGAGCATGCTGCTTGACATCGTCCAGGTACCGCCTCCATCTGTGGACTCTGTTGTACAGAACACCGCGGAGGAAAGGACTCAGGCTCGTCGGCGGAACTTCCCAATCTTTTGCACCGGGACGACACCTCGGTATGCAAAGGCCCAAACTATGGTAATAGTCGTTACTGACTTCTTTTGTGAGGAAAGGTGCAACGTCTGCCTGCAACCTCGAAAAATTTGTTCCCATTTGATTAAATTCAACTTTCAATTAATTGCTAATCCTTGGAAGTCTTGACGATTGTGACCCTCCTCAATCCAAATCGTACATTGGCCCATAACAAGCAACATCGAATTCCAAGTATATTGACAACCATCTAAGCTATTTACTCTTCGTTCTAAGGCAGCAATTCAGCCTAAAATACATTTTTGTAAATTTGTGTGTGATAGACTGGAAGTGCAATCGTTCTCTGATTAAAGGGTGTGCACACCTTGGAGGTGTGAAAAAAAATGTCTCAGGAGGAGACCACTTTGTTGGTGAGAGGAAAGTCCTAACCTTACAAGACTACAAAAGACCGGCTTTTCACTCGTGAGAAGGCCCCATTAATAGAAAGGGGAGAAATATATCACCTCACCTTCCTTTTTCCTATTCTTCTGGCAATACTTATTCAAAAAGAAATACCAGAAGTTCTAGACAGGTTTTTTTTTAACTTTCGGAGGCAAGTTGTTTTAGTAATAAAGAAGTCGTCAGTTGGCAACTCCTGGGAAAGGATTACGGATGATGATGCATCGCAATGCCGATTATGCTAAGAAGCTGTTCGTCAGTGTTTAGTCCTAATTACAGAACCACACAAACTTATTAAATTGTACTTTTTCTTACCTATTTATTTCAAAATGTGCAAAAGAAAACTGATGATGCAATTCGTTTAGGTTTTTTTTTAAATAGCGCCAAAATTCATGATCACTAAAAAAAATGAGTCCATACTTGTTATGAGCAGAGTTATTTTAGAAAAATTACTGAAATGACCTTTAAGTCATTTTTGATGCCAAATATGGCACTTTTTTGACATCCTAAGAGGTCAACTTCTTTAACTTTTTTACATTTACAAATTAATTTGTAAGGTATGACAGCTATACTACTGAAATTTCATAACCTCTAAAAGGATACATTAAATAACAAGACACGTAGCTCCAAGAGTGCCCACTCCCAAAAGGAAATCTGACCTGTCTGCATGAAGCATAAAAAAAAACTTTAATTTGGAGTGTGAATGTGAGCTCTCTGAGGAATTAAACTTGCCTTCACAGCACCGATCTGACGGTTGAATATGAACCAAAATAGAGCGAGTAAAAGTACAAACAGAACTTGAAAACCTCTAGAATGGAGGATGGTTAGAAGGAGAGGACTACGTCAAATTCGCCTCATCTATCCCTGACCGGCTATGCAAAATGTAAATCCACAGCCCCAAAAGTAGTGCTAAGGCAATCAACAGAAGGACCGCCTAGAAAATAAGAAACAATGAATTTACATACCTGTTATTTTGGGTGGAATATAATGAAAAGATTTACTACAGTCTTTATTGTAAAATGAGACGGTTGAGCGTCATTTCTTAACTTGCAAGCAGTTGCTACATGATTAGATAGGAAAAACACCATATCCAATTAATTTGTCGTGTAAGACTAAAAATGAGTTGACGAAAAAGCAAACATCCTATTTAAGAATTTAGAAAGGTGTAAATTTTACAATAAGATTTACAAATATTTGAAATTGTGAATAGTTCAACTTACATATTTGCCTTTTCGGCGGACCGTCTCGTCAAACGCCAGATCCACTGTAAAAAGTGCTCCAGTTGCTGCAAAGCACCGCGGCTCATCAAATCCCTTTATCTAGAATCGCACAGTGGTTGACTTTTTCAAAAGACAAGATTACTATTAAAAAGGCCTGAAGGATTGCGAGAGGGAGACGCAAAATATGCCTTCTTTGAGGCCCTGTGGATTTAAATAATTTGGCCAGGAGTCTCCGTCCGGCTGTAGCATAATCACCAAGAAAAAATTCGCACACGATGCAACCGAAGTTGAGGGTAATCATTTCTCGATAGTTTGGTTCTTCATTATAGTCTGAAAATAAGGAGGGAAAAGTGCTTTGGTGTTTGTAGTTCTCTATCCCATGCTCGACTTTTAGTTTAGACAAACTCGAAAATACAATAGTAAAGGGGTTAAAAAAGCTTGTTTCTATTAGAGATTTAGTTTTCACGAACATGTTTAGTACTCTTTTTAAAATGTAAGAATACATTGGAGAAACAGTCCCATGTTCCATCACTGAAGCTACTGCAAGAAGAAATATTGCTGAAGCCATCATTCGTCCTAATCCTAATGTGCATTTAACCATCTGCAGCCAAAAAATTTTTACTTACCCAAAAGCCAGCGAAAGACTGAAGCATAAAAAGGAAAAAGAAATACACATTTTAAAATGAAATGTGACACTGGTTAGGCTGTGGTCATATCAAGTAATTATATGGAGCAATACCTCGATATAATTCTATGGAAGCAAGTCCAAGTATGCCTAGGCGACAGTAGAAGCAACTTTTTGAGAGAGGAACACGAGACTGCAAGTCTGTCAAATTGATGGCCAGAGCAAGTGACAGCAAAACCACTGATAGTGTCCAGAATATGCTGAAACAGTAAGTGCGGTATATTTGTAAAGTACATGTTATTATTTAAGCAAGCAGGGGCCACCGCCAGTGGGCACGTGATCGAGGACTAAAGAGAGCAGCTTACTTGAGTGCGCATATGCCTGTACCACTGACTCTTCACGTAACCATAGTAATTGATTGGCTTCGATCCTTAAGCGGTTGTCAGAGTGGTTAGAGTTTATTTCTGCTTGGCATGAGTCAATTGGGATGGAGTTAGCGAGCAAACTAACAAGAGCATTACACTCTATGGAAGGTTCGGAGCTTAGCCATTAATTGGAACTTGTATGGAATCGGAATGAGACGCTTTTCTAATATTGCAGCGGCCTTTATTGGTGGTTTATGTATTCAATTCCTGGACGATAACAGAGGCTGCCAACACCCCCATTCAAAGCAAATTTAGCTACTACATCCGTCACAACTTGATTTGAGTTGACTCTAGTATAGCATCGGATGTTTGCGGAATGGCTAAACTTGAAAGGTGTACTGTTGAAAAGCGGATACCGATGGAGTTCCATTTATCAGTTTACAGGGATGATGTGTTCAACTTTGAAGTATTTTGCAGGTTTTTTTACAACTCCTAACAACACAATGAATCCTTTATGAACCGTTGAGGTGGCATAACTCAGATGTAATTCATGTACCAGCAAATTAAGATACAACAATTAGGATTGGTTCAGTTTTAAATGAAATAAATATATTATCTATATTTAATTAGAAAATTCGTGATTTTACAGATCTCGTGTTTTCAAGAAGGCGCTAAAATAATGTAACAAATGGGCAAAGTTGTACAATAATCAAGACTAAATTATTTATAAGTCAGTGGATTAGTAAGGGCATCTGCCCCAAAAGGATCAAAGTCCAGTTAACCCATCTACATACAGACACAAAAATAAGTGACCAACAGCAAAGACATTCGAATGTGGTTTTGGCTTAAATAGAACAGATCTTACAAATCAACAAACCAAGCAAGCCAGGAAGCAATTTGAAGCGATCTCTGTAATGCCATTTCTTTCTCCACCAAAGCATCAAGGTCATCCGGAAGATCTTCCTCATGGGCAAAGAAGAGAGGCAGAATGGAGTGTCTATTCGCCCTACGAATTAGTGCCTTTTGAGAAATAAGTCCTCCTTTTACTAAGCCCTACCTCTCGCAGTTTTACTAAATGACGAATATTGTCCCGAATCAGACTAGCCTTGACCTCTGCAGACGTGTTCAGTAGATGGACAGGTACAATACTCTAAGTGGATGACTTTGGGTTGAGGTCAAATTGATCAGTACCTGGGAGTTGGATGGCAAAATGGTGCTGAGTAGGGATACCATGAGAACGCTCACACTATTCTGAGGAAGAATAGGAGAGGCCAGTAGATAGAGAAATACCCACGTCAAAAACTTCACGTATTTGTGCTTAGTCCTCCTCAAAATATGTTCTCCTAAGCCATCGATTGTGATGAAAACCACACGTTTAGCCAGTGGTGGCGAGCTGTTAAATTTAAGTGGGTGGACATCATTGACAATGAATGATTCGAAAGAAGACAGGAAAACTGAAAGCATAGCAATAACGTAACACACTGAAAAAATTGGCCAAATAAGAGCGTCACAGGAGAATACCATTCTGTAAGGAAAAAAAAAAACAATCTCCCGCCAAAAATTTCAGCAATTACATGTGATAAAAGAAAAATGTAACCTAATAATTCTACAGATCTACAAGTGACTCTATGTAGGCTTACGTATAGCTCTAGAGCGTCCGTAAAATCGAAAAGCGAAACTAATTTTTACCAAATTTAGTATGGTGATACTTATGTTATAGCAAATTATGTAAAGATTTGGCAAAATAGGTAATGATGCATGTGGTTCTGTGCAAATCTAAAGAGCGCATAAATTTAAGTGTTTCAAAACCCATTCTAGCTATTAAGACAAATATTTTCTTCTTGTTCATCGAACAAATATGCGCATTGGATAACGCAATAAAACGCAGATTATTTGAAAGTTGGTACGTAGAAAATCAATATCCAAGGTCGAGGGCAAGAAAGAAAATTGTATGCATGTAGAAATTAAAAAAAGGCTTTGCATTTACAAAGTTTAAATGAGCTATAAGCAAAATAAGTTGCTCCAAAAGGTGCAAACACTTTTTTATTTTGTAATATTATTTAGTAAAAAAGGTTACTGCCCCTAATTATTTGATAATTAGCATTTTTTGCTTTATATTGCTACTTTAAATCCGCAATTTAGGCACTAATGCCTTGCCGATTGTTTACTACTAAATGTGCACTAATTAATTTGACACAATGCAAATCTGCGCTTACAAATACGTTAATGGCCTTTTGATCTAACATTAGTCCTTTTGTGGTCTAACTACAGATTTTTGAATATACGAACCTTAAATCCACGCAAATCGAAATAATCAGATCTACGTAATACTGTGACTTATACGATCTCTTTAAAGCATAATTTTTAATGCAGGGCTTTTTAAAGCAGAATATACACTTTTTACATCGTAAAGAAAGTGGCGATTTTTTTTTATTTGGGTCAAGTTTATTGGTAAGAACTTGGTCACAGTTAAGCCTTTCACCCTTTGACCTATAAGGCTAGGGTCCAGCTTGTTTCCTTTATTTATGTATCCTGTGTGGTCAAAGTTCCCTTATATATGGCGTGTTAGACCACCCGGCATTTACGGGGGTTACAGGATGATTTCTGCTTTACCACCTCAAAGTTTGCCACAGGACAAACCAGGTTTCTTCAACGCCATAAAATACCAAATGGGACATGGTTTGAGGTATCCCACTGGGCGGTTGAAGCTATCTGGCGCCAACATGTTCGCAATTTGCGCTGAATACCCAGACCTTAAAGAGTTCATCGAAAATCTTAATTTGCCAGACACCTTCCAGACATGGTTTTCGCTTACGACTCTTCATATTTGGATGTGTTTAGTCCGCCTTCGTAGAGAGGGGCAAGAGGCTCAAATTCTTAAAAAAGCGTTTATTCAGGTTTGTGAATCGTTCGCACTCATATTTGCGTTCCTTGTAGTTAATCTGGACTGACTTGAAGGGCAGAATGCGTCCATTTGGCATACTTCGTAAACAGCATGACCACGTCGAAGTATTCAACATGCAGTTTTTTGGCTCTGTTTTTGCTTATGATGAGGCATTTTTGCTGCACTCAGATACTGCTCTGGCAGCTGCTGTCTGGCGTAACTTATTCCTCGCATCGTCTTACACTTCGGCCTTTCATCTCGACTCCGCTGTTCACTACATCCGCAAACAACTTGCACACCTAGACGCTTTATCAAGTGATCAGATTGTTGGAAAAGGCATGCCAACATTTTTGCGTCTCTTTGAGGATAAACTGGACCCCGAGTACGCCAACAGACGCCTGCATTATTGTCTTACTTGGCCAGAATGGGACAAGTGATGCATGAAGGTTCTCGTCCCAGGTCCCCTCCTTTTTCTACATTTTTTGCACTTCTTAAAACAATATAAACAATCTAGGTATTTTATTAGCAATGACAGCATTTGTTGCTAAAAAACACCAGGCAAACTCAAACTGAGTATTTACAGAAGCGTCACTTTGGATGTGAATCGTGTCGTGCCGGAGAGAAAGGTTAGATCAGATAAACAACACATAAGTTAGTCTCGCGAGGATGTCTTTTTTATCCTTTTACGGTAGGGGACGAAAGGTGATGATGGAGTCGCTGAACAGTGTAAAATCATAGGAATGATTTCAGATCCCACACCTAAAGAAGTGAAGCCATCGAAAGTGTGAATCGAAGACATGGAAGATCCAGAGAAGGGGATGTAAACCCACCCACCTTAACTTCCTTATTCTTTCCGATGGTGAGCATGAAGTTCAAATCACCCAGAAGGTGTTGGCGCACAATGGGGTGGCGGGCATCAAAGTAATGCGCCAGACTGTTGAGACTATTAGAAGACATAAGTATGGTTTAGGCTTGCCAATATGGATACTCTACAAAAGAAATAGGGAGAATGGACTTACTCCTCTCCAGAAATGGCCTTGAAGCACTCATTGCACATGCGGACCTCACGTTCAAAGCCCATCACCGGGTAGACGGAGCGGTTCAACGAGCATTTTTCACACACGGCTTTTCCACATCGGCGACAATGGTGCTGAGAGTGATTAACAAAGTAAAGCATTGTCATCACGCTCTATCTAGTCGAATTAAAGTACGCGTAAGTCGTTGCGCCATTGAATTACAAATTCCTGTAGTCTTGACAAGCGGTGTGATGGCTCGTGGAGACTGGAAGCACCAAATAGGTTTTTACGTGAATCGGTGACTACTTCAATGCTGAAAATGTGCGATGGTCCGAAACGGAGGTTTTTGTGGGTGTACCGAGAGAAATCTGACCAAGTTATGCACATTGTGTAAGCTTGTTCTTCAGATGGTAGTCAAACTATTGGTCAATGTGAATGAATTGGCCCGTTGTGGTGACTGGATGTGTCACTCGTAATCGCAAATGACGCGGTGGTGATTACCTTTTAGGGTCGGTTATTTTACATTATCTAAACAATCTACCCTATCGGCTATGCATCACAGCACGAGAGAGTGAGTTAGCAACAGCTTGGAGTCGGTTACACCCTCTCCGCGACATTTTCATATGCCTCCACGTGCATTAAAGGAACTAACCTGCCGAACACCAACTGACATGTCAGTCCACATTTTCTTAATATTCCAGAAGAAGGGTGCAGAGCAGAGCTGGCAGATGTCAGACTCGGCCCAGTTGGGCGTCTCCTGACGTCTAACACGGCGGCCATGGGCGCTTTCACCGTCAATAAGCCAGAAGAAGACAAGACCATCCAGACCTGTAGAGATGACGTAGGTGGCGACGCTGGCGGCTGCAGGCCGGAAACTCTTTGTATCTTCACCATTGCCAGCAGTAGCAGTGGAGGGGACTGGTTTGTGCCACCACTTAGCTGAGGTGACGGTGCTCCTGTGACCCTGCAACAGAGAAAATAAAGCCGTTTAGCGTGTCCCGCGCCTAGATCTTCTTTCCTCCATGTCACTCAATGCATCTTTTCACCCGCCTACTAGTCTTTGCAGAATCCGTAGCTTTGCACATGGTCGGTTCAAAGGTCAGTTTTTTTTGAGAGGAGTTATAAAGAACGTTAGTGTAGGTAAAAACCACTCGATGACTGTTGTTCTAAAAGTGTGACCGAAAACACAGCCTGTAACTCAAAGCGACAAAGAAGAGAGCCCAGAGCTGCCCATCACCGTGATGTTGCATTGTTTGTTGATTAAGCTTTATTCCATTTAACAAAATATTAAAAAGTAGACATGATGAAGGTAGTACCCTCTCTCCAGCTTTCGATAAATCGCACTCATCTCTACCCGCCCATCATACCTACCACCGTGTGGAACAGTGGACAAAACCACTTCTGTACTGATGCATGCAATGTTTGCTAATGAGTCAATTTTTAATTAATGAAATAGATAGATAAGGTGGATTTGGCGGGTGTAGGGACGAAAACTGTTCGGACTTATGCGGGAAATTTTTCAGTTTGGTAAGCTTTCGAAAGCGAATGCTCATTACTTGCAGTAATAGCAAGAAAAGTGCAAATGAAATATACGACTGATCATCTGAGGTGTGTCCGTAAGCACCGATGATACCCATTCTGAACTTAGTGAGTCACCTTCCACACCTCGCGAACCCAGAAAATGGGGAGGTAGCTCGTCCAGGATATGAGAGATGTGTACCGGCGCCTGTAGAGTGGGCTGGCATGTAGAAATTATACTCGCAGACCATTCCTCATCGCAGCAACGGCATGACCAAGGTAACAAATCCTGGTAGAGCCGACTGGGAATTTTAAGGGACATATTCCTGGTTTAATAAATATTAAGTTAAATAGGAAGCAGTAGCAACCAAAGGCAAACTTAACTGGGAATGTAAAGACTTACCTAGGAGTTGTTAGCACAACACTAAGCATGCAGTTTTCGATGCTTACCGAGAGCCAACACTAGCCCTGGTAACGGATATGAGACAGATGCTGCGTTTGTAATAAAGAAACTAATACATAGCTCTCCAAAACAACTTCGGTGATTGAGTCTTTTGGGACAATAGGACTTAGATCTCAAGAGCACAGAAAAGGTAACGTTAGTGAGCTGTTGCAATTTAAAAAACGTGGGGCTTTTGTTTACTACAAATAAACTAGCAATCAACTAGGGCTCGCAAGCCATTTTAATGATGATAGAGATGAAATCTTGTTTTCTGTCTCAATTACAAATTCACACGATGAAAAATAAAATGAGAGATGCAGTGATATAGAAAATAAATATAGACTGCGTATTGGTTTATGCAAGCGAGAAATCCACTAATCAGAAGGAAAAAAATGACAAAACAAGTTCAAAGTTGTTTACTTCAGCTACGTCTTTAAATAATCGCTGAGTGGTGAAAATAAAGCGAGTTCAAAAGTACAGGTGCCGCCAAGAGGGAACTGGACACATTTTGAAGGTTTAGAGACAGATGTGCGACATATGAAACATTACTCTGCGTGATTGATAAAAAAGTTAATTTAGCTAAAGTTCTGTGGAGGAAAGTTTTTGGCGACGGAGTTAGGATAAGAAATGCCAACAACAATGAAATATGACGAAAATTCCACCTAGTAGATTAGAAGTTCATCGGCACTCAATACATCCCGGAATTGGGACGAAAATGGCACAAACTTAAGCTCTATTAGGCGAGTGAGGAGTGTCAAACTCAGCTTCAAAATTATCCAATAAAAGAGTAGTGTACCAGAGCAATGCTGACAAATATGGAATTTGACGGAGTCCAAAACAAGGCAAAGGAAGGCTTACTTGGAGCTCAAAAGCTGTTCCTTTGCCACCTCCAATGTCCCAGAGAATAACAGAGTTGTCAGCAGATGATGAAATGAGACGAGAAGTCACACCATCCCAGCACATAGAAGTCACGCATTTGGTGTGACCGTGGAGCTGACGGATCAACTCGTAGGAGGAGAGGTCACGCGACTTGGCGAAACTGAGGAGCGTGATTCGCCCATTGGCATCTCCTACGAACAGACAGTTTGTGGCCACATCAAATCTAGAAATGAGACAAAGTGAGCACTGCACTAAAATGAAATGAGAGGAAAACAAATAGTTTAATGGATATTTGGAATAAACTCATACTGAAGACAGGTTCCGGCGGCTTCAATATTAAACGACCCTAATTGTTGGCCATTTTCATCATTAAACCAACTAGCGGTTTGGTCTTTTGAGGTTGAGATGATAAGCTTCAGCTTTCTAATCCATAAAAGTCCGGTAATCCGATCAACATGGGCTAAGATATCCCGATTGTGATTAATGCCATTGTAATCTGCACTCAATGTAAAGTCAGATATCGTCCCATTTGCCAATCCCGTGCAAATTCGACTTGTTTGCTTGTCAAATAATATTATGACGGCGGGACCTAAATGATAAGGTAACTGCCGACAAATGAGTAAGTACTTGGAAGAGCTTTCTCAACAGAAGGCCAGTACCTTCCACTGTCACGCATCACCCATAATCGCAAGGCCCTAAACTATTTAGAAAAATAACGCAATGTAATAACCTGTCCTCGGAACTGGTCAAAATGTAAATCTCCTTCGCAATAAAAATAGCATCATGTACGTCACCCTCGAACCCGCTGATGATAGAAATTAAATCTGGTTTGCTACCGTCTTTCAGTCCTGGAGTAACAATAGAAGCCATAATTACATCAAAGTATGAACGATGCTTATTCCCACAACCGACGACCTCCAAGAAGTACGCCTACCACATAGGTGGGCAAAACAAGATTCATTCAAGGCCTAATTCAATATTCGCAAGCTTATGAATAAAGCAAATTCTTCATTTTAATATTGAATTTTATTATTTGATGGTTGACTTATGATAACTTTTGGCAAAATCTTTTGATGCTTTCACGCACACAATCTCATCTAAAGTTTCGTTATAATTAAAAGTTATATCTTAAAGGTTGTATCAGCAAACACCTCAATAACAATTATATTGCTCATATGCAATACAGATATTTAGCTATTTTGGCCTCTTTTTGCAATATTTTTAATAATTGGTCAAAAATATGAATTCATTTCTGCAAATCCTTCCCTCCTAACCCATTTATAGCCATTTTACTAGGCATGTGGGTGGGCTTCTTGAATAGCTTTATACTTGTGCAATTTCTTCGCCTAATCTTATATTTTCGGAGGCTGTAAATGCGCTGAGAAAACGTTAAAGCCGTCAACTCATCAGCACACTTAAATCCAGCCTTTAAAAAATTGCACTTTTACTCCCCGATAAAGTGGAACAGTTGACGCATATCCTTATTCTCAATTGGAGATATCATTAGTTATCATTCTTATTATTCGACTGAATTTTTTTATAATGTAACGCCTCAAGCTTTTCCTGAGGCCAAAATAAATCATACGCTGAATTCAAGGTAAATAAAAAAAATTTGAACTGACTGCTTATCCCCCTCGTTGCCATAGTACTCCACGTAAAAGTCAGACTGACATGGCTACCACGTTTGTGCATCCGATCGTTGTTTCAAAATCTGCCTGAGAAGTACGCAAAATGAATGTCACATCAAAAGAATCGGCCTCCGAAGTAGAAAATAGTACAGAACCAAACCGAACGACTGCCCTTATTGTCTGTGTTGTAGTGATCTCGTACTCTATTGTTATGTTTATCCTCATTCTCAATCACTTCAGAAATAACAGTCGTCTCATTTTACACGGACTTCCCGTGTCCAAGAAGCAATGCCAGGGTCCTGGAGCCGTCCTAAGCAACGAGCTTCTCCGCCTCAACTTCCTGCTTTTTCTAAGTCTCCTTCAGTACGACCCCTTTCCAGGGGACAGAATCCCTGCATCCGAGGTCAGTGACACCGCTGCTATTTTTAACGCTGCTGTCAGTGGAATTCTCAGGCAGACAATGAGAGGCAAATCCCTTCCTCAGGGTCTGGAATTCTTTCGCCGCTGCTTGCAACTCTTAGAGACGGGCTATGTGATTGGGGTGGACGAGATTGCTGCTCAAGACATGACTAGAATTGAGAGGAGAATTGCCCAACTTAAGGGTAGAAATGAACAGCTCTGGTTGAGGAATGATGACACCAGAAAATGAAAACTCATTAGCATTATACCCACTAGCTCTTCGGTGCGGTCTGCTACTTTCCTTAACTTTTAAAGAAATTAAGGCAAAGAGGAGTGGGTTTATGAGAACATACCTATAAATTCTACCCAACTTAATAACTTCCAATGTTTGAATGTAATGACTACGAGGGTGAACAAACGAAGTACTACATTCAGTAGTTAACACAATCTGCCCCAGTTATACAGGGACGCACCCATTGTCTAGTAGATTTCCGCAGCGACGCCACAGATTTGGAGAATGTTTTACTTGATGTCGAGAGTCTCTGACGAAATTTACATCAAACAGTAAGCCACCAGAGAGGCTCACCCCATAGTAATAAACGCTCAGAAGTCCAATGTCATAGCTACGACGCGACTAGTCTTCATTAAAATCAAAATGATTCTAATTCCGACACTATTTTCGAGGGGAATCCGCTATAATGCTCTTCACTCAAAAAAATGAAATCTAGACTTTAAAATAAAAATAAGTCTCTAGATAGTTTTGAGGCCAAAATAATTCAGTTGTTTAATCATTTTCAAACATCCTAGAGAAAGAGGGCACGAAAAAAATGTACATTAACAGATACCACTGAAATCTGCCGTAGCGCCCCATTTCTTCTCTGATGTCTAAAAAGCCGAAGTACTGTAAAGTAACAAGCCACTGACGTACACTAGAGCCAGGAGGCTACTGGCATAGTTCGAAGTCCATGTCACAGACAGGAAGCATAACCTGGCCGCGTAGGTCAGTACACAGTTAAACGAAATACCGGATCAAATCTGTACCCGTAAAATAAAAACTGCAGCAAGCCACTTATTCAGGAGTAATCATGGGCTGCGTGCTGGAGAAAAAAGTTTAGGGAACCGCGTTTCCTACCACCGACTCCAATACCTCCGATCTACCGATTCATAGACGGCAGTCAAGTGATTGCAGCTTCAAATACTCAGAGAGCATTATCAATTAATTAAGAGTTCAGTGCTATACAAAATACAAGATGAGCAAGGCGAACTTACAAAATAAGAGAATGCGCAATCAAAAAAATGTAAACATGTATTCATACAGAGGAGCTCATCTCCTCCGAGTTACACAAAAGCACTTTTAACAGTTCGTCAGGAACCCGCGCCACCTTACGCGGGAATCTAACGAGGGTACGGGGACAAATCATTTCCGTCCAGCTGGTAGGCAAAAGAGGGCATCCAGAGGTGGCACCGAGAACATTAGCGGTTCCGCTGAGCGGAGGGCGTCCGAGGCCCAGCACCACACCAAGCTCTTCCTCCGCCGTAGAGAGGAGATAAGTGGTCGTAGCAGCACTTGATCCAGTAACCCCGTGCGCTGGAGAGGGTTGGACAGCACCAGCGACGGCACGTGCCGCCGCAATCACCTCACCTACCTCAGCGCAGCATGCCTCCGCCTCAGGGAGGCAGGTGGAGGCGTATGCACCAGAACTGGAGCCCACAATGTTTATGACTCGCGCACGGACCAGATCACCGGGACGGAAGGAGAGTGTAGGTTCGGCACGATCCCGCTGGGTTGCGCGAATATCCTCACGGCGGATCATGCCACGAAATTTGCCGGCTAGAGGTCGGTCGTCTATTGCAACGAGGTCACAGCGGGCAAAACGACGCGTAATGTTGGCAATCTGGAGAGGTGACAAGTTAAGGCCAGTGCTACTGTCGGTATCATTATTAGTAGCATCTTATAAAAGAAACATCAGGGGCTTTTCTCAATGGGAGAAAGCCCGAAAAGGACATCAGACAAAGTGAATTCCAGCGTTATACGTTTGCTAATATTTGCCTGAATTTTCGCTATTTAATGCCGTAGAACCAAATTATTAGATCGATACACACCTTTGCGATGACGATTGAACCAACGTCGGGAGTCGGGCAAGCTTTCCGAATGGGTAAAACGGATATCCTGGTCTGAAGTTTTCATTACTGAATTACTTCAGCATTACTCGAGAATCTGATTCTAATGACTTATTAACGCGGCCTGCAACAGTGGCGAGAATTTTCCCACAGTGAACATGTGTAAAATCGCCCTCTACTGTCTTCTCATCCTTAAATCCGAGAAATGTTCCTTTGGTAAACCATTAAGAAAATATTTATACCAGGAATAACAAAAGACTCCATTAGGATACCAATGCCACGTTTAAGGCGCGGGCTACCACAGCATGCATTGGCGATTGTACGCCGCTCCTACTCTACACGTACTAAAACAAAGTTGTGTTTGTTCTTTTAGGTGTAGCATGCATTTGCAATTAAACTAATTAGTGATCTTTTTAAGAAAATTATCTTAGAAGCATTTCATACTTTTAAATTCTTTTTTGATATCTATGTCACTTATTAAACTTGCAACTAATGGCTGCCAATAAGAAAGATAGTCAGTAATGCTGTTAAGTTGTTTTAATAAATTATGCTAGCTGGATTCCGTCAAAAAAGAGCTATAGGTTGTGCTACTCGAGGTAATCGACCGAACCTATCAACCTCGAAGCGTCATTTGCCAAAAGCTTGACAGCCTAAGCGCTATCCATTTTGCATGCAACGGCTCAAAGACCTGCACCAGAAAACAGCTGCTAGCTTTTGAATTTGCCTTCTTGTACCTCGCTGGGTGGGCTGGCCTTCGGGCCATGCCAGTAGCCCAAAAGCCTTCTCCGTGCTGAATATATATTCTGCCCGAGTATTGTGTCTTCTTTCGTCTTCAGGGGGTCTCGGGACGCTACAGTTAGAACAGCTCGCAAGAATTTGCTTGGCACAAGGTTATCATCACTGATCAGAAAACCTTGAAATTCATCTCATATGCTTACAGTTTTTTCAGCGAAGTCCTCTACTGCAGTGATCCGACGATGAAACATTGCATCATATGTTTACTCTCAAAATAGCCAGCAATCCGGTTTCAAATCCATTATATAAGGTAGCAACCCAATTCGTCAATCTTTCACAGAAATATAAGTGCTTCTAGTTGTCAGCTTGCACAGCCATAGCCAATTTCACTCGTTGATCCAATTTGCCATCCATGGAAATGTTACCATTCTATCCTGCATTTATTTAATAAGACTTTCATAATCCTCCAAACGCCTTGAGAAATTTCCATTGCACATGATGGAACACCGCATCTTGAGGATCACGTCGTAATTTCTCCAGCACTGGGATTAGCTACATCTTAGCGGCTATATAACAACTATTGGAGTACTAAGAAAGATAGTGTTCTTACCTCGTCCTCTGTGTCTATGGACGAAACCTAAAGGTGGTATCTATACAATTTCAACATTAATGTCAATGGACGCTTTGCCCGATGGCAATGGGCGCAGACTGACTACTAAGGACTGTTCCGGACAAATAACATCCGTCATCAGATTTCACAAATTATCGGCCAAGATTTGGAGTCGTGTAGTTAACGCCATAAACTTTTGGTCAGCAGCATTCTAACTAACCTAGGGATTTCACTTTTTATATAACCAAATGCCTGGAGGGTTAGTCCGTCAAGGCTGCTGAACGACCATTTGGTCTTCGTGACATAGTGATCCATCAGAAGTAAGTGAAACCTTATAACCACGTTTATACTAGGCGTTGGCTCTTCTTGGCTCCTGTCCACGCTGGCTAGAGGTGTTCCTCACTGCTTAACTTCGAAGCATTTCCGGAAATTGCCCGTTGGCGAATGGTGTTGGGGATACATTTGCTACACAGAAGGTAGAAACGTGGGTGATTAGGATCTGTAGGCGGCACCTAGTGACGACATCTTGAAATTAGAAACCCAATGGCAATATGGACGAATTCCTAGCGAAGTACTGTAATGCTTTACTTTTCCTAAATATATAAAGTCAAGTGTCAGGGAAAGCGTGCTCAGACTAGACTCAGCAGAGGTATTCTTTACTAGCGACAGAACGACCTCAAAAGAATTGCCCTCAGGAACATGATTACCAGAATACATCAAATGGAAGACTTATATGACGGTTCTGTCCACCAATTACACGGCTTTTTATCCTGTTTTCTGGTTTCAGAACTTACTCCGCCATTTTAGATGCTTTTATGGATTTCACACCTTCCACGGAAGACAAAACTCTTCACGAATCGCAGTCGCTGAGAGCTTCACATCGAAGTAGAGTATAACAGACGTATGACTACAGAAATCCTGACACTTTTTTATACTGCTAAGGGTGTGGCGATTGTCTTGGTGCCTAATAACTTCTGCTGCTCTCGTTTTCTTACACAACCGCTGTTACACTCCGGCATGTGCTGGTTTCGCAACTCATTCCCTCTCTCCCTAGGGACAATTACTACGTTTGACCAGCTCTAGGGTTTGAGCCCTCCGAACTCTGCAAAAGTGATTAGCGAGCTGTTTTTAAAAAAACTGGTGAAATGTTCTTGCACTTTTTATGACTCTCGATAGTTCCCCCCAGGCTTTAACATTGTACTGGTTGTACCTTGATACACGAAATAATGTTTTTTCATATATATATATATACCATTTGGAACTCAAAAGTATAACATCATACTGCTATTGGTGCAATGTTTGAATTTTTTGAATACACCTTTTAGTTGTCAAGTGGGAAATTTGAACTATGTGGGACAGACGGTGTCATTACTTCCCTAGGAGGAGGGAACATAATCTGATCCTTTAGTGAAACTTTATTTGCTCATGATAGCTTAAACTGCTACAATACAAGATGTCTTCCTCAAGTCATTCATTATGGTACCGTGGTTATGAAATCGGAGGTGGAATGGCAGAAGTGTGAAAATGTGCATCGAGTTCAGTAAGGTCAAAAGTGTACAGGCTTGATATTGTGTTTAGCTGTCTGCTTAACACCACGGACACTTCCGTTCTGCTACAAAACCTTCGGGAGGATACTAAGAGCCCCCAAAACTCCGCTATACGCATTTAGCATGCAATTTTATATTGCTTTGGATCATATCGACTTCAGTAAAACTCCAGATGCTAATATAGGCAACATTTGTCCTACAAGTAAATTTTTCTTCATCTCATGTGAATCTAAGGTTAACATTTTACTAGAGAATGCAGCAGTCCACTTTAATCCCTCATTTCTGACCCACTTCCTAATTGCACAGGAATAGAAAACAAAAAACTAAGAGGGTATAACATCTTGATGCACGAACTACAGGAGCCATGATTGATAAGTGTCCAACTGCATGATGCTCTATTCTTGATGGTGATCTAAAAGAATGCGAAGGGAAGTGCTACAAATAGGTGCATGGCTCATCTCACTTCCTAGGCTCAGACTTGGAGCCTCGATGATAAACTCACCCTTCTTGAAAAGTAAATAGAATTTGTTCCGCTTTTTATCCTCTACCTGTGTATCCCTAAAATTGAAAAGAATTTGGGAGAAATGTACAAAATAACTTTTAAATATCTAAAAAAGTTCACAAATTGGAATTTACCCATCTATTGAAACCGTCTCCTCCATGTAAACCCGCGGTAACCGATTGGCCAAGGAAGTGTTGCAGAGAGCCAGCACATTCAATTGTATTGGCGCCAATCGTGGTGGTGATTGGTGTCCACCAGAACCATTTTTGCGTATGTAGCGCTTTTGTAGGCCTAAAATTTAGAAAATATCAAAAATTATTCACTTTCAGGCTGTACTTTTACCGAACATAGTCTATTTTTAAAAGCTTGTCATGGAGTAGATTGGCAAAGTAGCCGCATTCTCGTGTCTTGGCGCAAGGTCACGAAAACTTCAATCCCTTTTTGGAGCCATTGAAGCCGTTTTTGCAACTAAGTACCCTGCCAACAGACAAATGCCAAATCAGTCAAAGTAGGCGACATTTAATGCCTTCATTAGTCGACTAAATGAACTACCTACACCAATCGCATAACTAATGCAGAAACGGAAGTTCAGTAGCAACGACACTTGTTTTAATAGACATGCCTTATTCCTTAAGCACACTTCCAGTCTTCCAAAAGAATTAAAATGTTTTGCAGTATTGCTTTTGGACTATGCTGTTTAAAAATTGAGGAAGTCTATAGACTGCATGATTGGAAGCTTGAGTGGAAGCTGTGAAAAGCTGAATCCCTCCAAAATCTTTAGCAGTATTTAAAGGAGTAAATCAAGTAACTCGCCATACTTGAGAGAACATAGAGGATGACCAAAGAACTCATTTCAAATTCAAATAAAAGTAGCATTTTAGTCATTAGAAGAAGCTGACATTCAATGTAAATAATTCCTCCATGGATAAATCGGATTAGAGGAGATATTTTCGCAATGTATTATATTTATAAGGAGAGTAAACACGTCAAGCACACATTTTTGCATAATGTGGAAAATTCAGGAGGTCTTAGTAGTCAATACAAGTCTAAATGCTATTATTTACTTCCACTCTGAAGTGATTTCGCCCCATTGTTACATAAAAATAGGTTATTTAGGTTAAGCACTTAATACAAAATATGGTTTTAAAATACGGAGAACAGCGACAAAGTAATCAGTCTACTCTCGAGCCTCCAAAACAATTATGCATCAGAAACCGACGCGGTGACGACCTCAATGGGCAATTGGAAATTCCTCACCTCGATTATCGTTATGAAATACTCTGCCAAATATTATCTTAGGTATAAGTTGGAAGTAGGTCTTGGGTGAGTATCTGTTGACAATTAGGCGAAATATGAAAGTGAGTCAAAAGTAATTCCCATGAATAGCTCGATTGAGTCATCAAAACTACACGGGAATCAAATGACTTAAACCATGGATATGATTGGCTACACGTTACTTGCAGCAGCCAATCAAATAGCCGTAAGCTGGAAGATGCATACTTTTAACTCACAAACCGGATGAAATCTAGTTTAATTTCTGGATAAAAAGGCTTTTTTTATTGTCTCTAATGTAAAGTCGTTAGATTTCACATTGAAGTAGCCACTTCTGTAGGACTTTATGCAACAAGAGGTTGGTGTAAGCGAGTCCAGTTTTGTGACTACTTATGTGATGTCCTAGAGCAATTAAGTCATTAACGCATACACTAAAAAGGATTTGCTTTCGGTGTTTTTGAAACAAGGTTTGATTAAACAAAAAATTTATTGGGCCTTTGTTTGGCACTTCAGAGATCTACCACATCACTTCAAAAGTTACGTAGGTGTATCCTTGCTTTAACACTTAAGGCGAATTCTCAATAGTAAAATTAGATTATGGTTGGTTTGCAGGAAGAAAGTGCTCGTCCTTCTGCTTACAACTACTCAAATGCCTGTTGCGAATGTCGCGTGGCCAATCATGGCCATAGTATAAAAACAATTTGGTTTTTGAACCAGACTTTAACTACACGGTATTTACAGCAACTAATCAAATAATTGTAAGCTAGGAGATACGCCCAATCGGCTTAAAAACCAATCATATTCTAGTTTCATTTTTTTTCAAAAAACCCTCGAAATTTTAAAGGATGAATTCTGAACGGATCCAGATCATTTGTTTTGTTGTAGGCATAAATAGGAAGAAGTAAGTACTTCATCACTGGGATTCAATAGATTACGCATATTTAAGGTTCAAATATTACGATTGTCGAAGTTACTGTCGATTTATCAATTTTAACTGAATCACTGTGCCAAAAACTTACAACTATGGCAAAATGCAAGAGTTCTAACGTGTAATTTCCTATAGGTTGTCGCTCTTCATGCGTTTATTCCTACACAAGAGACTATGCAAAGTATGGTTTTCTTCCCCTAATCATTGTCTTTCTCTCAATAATAATTTTTTATCGGAATAAGGGACTGTAAGCTGATCACTGTAACTAACTGTGGCGTCTTTGGAAAAACGTCCTATTATCCATTCTGATATTCGATATAGCATTCACACAATGAGTTATTAGTGGATTCTCAAAAGAGGCCCAAAAAAAGAAACAGCCCTAGCGCCGGGTAATGACAGCCGTTGGTCAACCCATAGGCGCATTTTTAACAAGACTGCCTCGGGAGTTGCCACCGGCAAGCACAACATCGATGGGCACTAATAAATGTGGGCGGATACTCCAACTACCATCCTTCATATACGTCTGGACAAACTAAAAGTGGTTCCACAAAACTTCCAAAAACGTCTTGTAGGACTGATAAATTGGCTTCGAGTTCCGCGTTTCCCTACTTAAGAGGGATACAACTCCACAACTTTGGAATGTAAAGTGGTGAGCTACTAGAAGGCTAAACAAAGATTCAATAAATTGGTGATGTTGTTAAATGAAATTAACAAAAAAAATCTCGCGTATTTGTGAGTAACTTGGTGGTTTTAGGGTACCCAATTAGACTCTCGCACAACAACCACTTGCTACATAAACGCATCTAGAAGTGACAATCCCGACGTGAAGACTTTGCCAGTGAGAAGCAAATACGTTTACTCACGACTTCAAATTCTGGGTGGTTAATCTCCTTAACCAACAGAAGACATGCAAACAACAGCACCGCCATATGCTGACGTTTGGGAGTGATTAAATGAATGCGGTTGTTCCGACCCGTAAGGGTACATTCATGCGTCCAGGCTGTTTGAAGAAATTATATTTTGCGGACATCTCTTAAGTAAAATATGATGAGCCTCTCCGAATCACCATAAAAGAATTTCCATTACATCAACATAGAACCGTCAGGTACGTCCTAGCTCAAGATGTGAAACTTTTCTCTTTAAAAATTACAGTCGATTAGCGGAGTTCCAGGATCCGTATGGTGCCGACTGTCCTTGTCCATAAACCAAGCAATTAAGGTCAAATCTTCAGGACATCAAAATTAAGGAATCAAACTCACCTGCAGCTAGGACAGGGTCCCACATACCATAAAGGTTTGGTAAAACAGTAGCCATACTGTTAGTGATTCGACAAATCTAACCGCACCAAGATGGCCAGGACTTGGTGGGTTATTTATTTGTTCCGAAATTACTTAATGAGGTAGCTTACTGGCCGTACATTTCCGAACAATGTATGGACTGAGGTGCTCCCAAACCACAGATACAACAATGAAAATAGACGGTCTGGGGACGCGCCGCTCGGAAGACCTGTGTATTGAAGTGACAGAATCTTCAGGGCATGTGGCTGGACATATTATTGACAAAAATCCACCAGGAGTACCAAAAAACAATTCAAAATCTAGAACCAAATTGAACGTAATTAAAAATGCGGATTAAACTAGAATGTGCGCAGACAGCTGGACTCCAGCTCCGATTGTGCTTTCGGACTTGTAACCACTGCACGAAGGGGACCGAGGTCGAATATATGGGGTATGGAAAACTTATTTCCATATGAAAAAACAGTAGAACAAAGAATTAGCAAAAATTAGGTGAAAAAACCCAGTTAAAGTATACCAAAAAACGAAAAGAAGTGGAGCATAAATACAGTCATGTGAAGGGGAAAAAGGGAACGCTTTGACAAAAATAGAAGTGTAGCAGGGTGCGAAACGACGTCGACGATGACAAAGTACGACCGGTGATGGTGGTGTGAAACGACGATTTCACTAACCCGGCTTTTGAACAAACTTGCTGCGGTAGCGTGAAAAGGGCGATGAGACGAAAAAGGATGGAAGGATATTCTAGTGACCAAAAAAGCATAAATATGAAATTACGGCTACAAGGTAGTAACCACAAATTACAAACAGTCCAGCGCACTTTCTCGACCGTTTTGTAAATTAATTTGTAAAGATCATCAAAACAGTTCTCTCGTGGTTCCTTCTCAGCACAAGCAGCGTCAAGAACACTTCGGTACTGCTCCAAAGTGAGACCCATGAAATCATCAGAAGCAGGCGAAAGGTACCTAAAAATAAGGGATTGATGAACTTTCGACATACTTTGCACAGATTGTCGTAGCGTCATGAAGAAGCTGTTGATGGCGCTCCTCCACCGACTCTGCATGATCTTTCTTAAGCATTAACTCGGAAAACTCCTTTTTGTAAGCGTTCACAGCCATAAGGAAGGTTAGTAGGATGGAAGTGGGATCACCAGCTAAAAACTGCACAAATAGGACGAAGCTCCCTGCATACCTCAATGAAATTAACTAGTAGAGCTTCCTCAAATAAAACATCACTTAGTGTAAGCTGATCATTCACAATTATTTCGACGCAAAATTCAGAAAAAAGGTCACTTCTTAAAAAGTCGGGGAATAAACTAAATTATGACATCGCGAGTTAAAGGTGCAGATGTACCTGGAATAAAATTTGGACTCAGTAAATCGAAGACAAGGCTCAAAGGCAGCGATATTGTATGGATTCTCTAAAATTCTTACTGAACAATATGCATACAATGAAATCACATACACAAAGTTGCCGAAAGGAGCTCTGGAGGCAATTCGACGGGGAGTTTGGCTTCACGAGATATGTAACGAAAGTAAATTGTTGTAACACTGTTAACCGGCAAGTGAGATATCTTCTCACGCAACTCGTCCACTGTTTTGTCTGATGAAACAGACTCCTGTGACTTAAACTTAAAGGAATCTCCATTGTTATTCCGTCTATTCATGCATCCAGAGAGCTCCAACCAGAACCGGAATATGTTTTCAGAATTGGTGCTTCTCAAATACTGTATAAAATAGGACAACAATAGTGGATCATTGATGACGTTTGCAAATGAAGGGCATAACCTCGAAAAACCCGAACTCATAACTGGGAGATGAAGAAATGGGTTATTGTCCACGTGTGCTACCTTGAGTTGGGCACAATGCCTTAAAAGTAGCCTTAAGACATATCACGATAAAATATGTTCCGGATTCGCAAACAATCGTGATTTCCTTAATAATAAAGCCTATGGCCTTAGTAATAAGCTCCAAATGCAACAGGACCAAATAGTTTGCGTGATTACGGCACGAAAAAGGAAGAGTTTTGTGCTTTAAATAAGTCTTGATTCGCATCAAAACAATAAGCTCCTATTATATTTTGTGCCTTAGATTTAGATAACATTCATGATTTAAACGTAATTTTTTTCATTTTTTTATGAGTTAGCTTTTGCTGCTATTCGAAGAAGGAATTAAACGGAGTACCTTATATTGGAGGGAGTTTTTTAGTTTCTATTAAATAAATAAACATGCTTTCAACAGCGCCATAATTTTGGAGAAGAGTAAATAATTTTTTACTTCCCGACAAACTCGGCCAATTTCTTAACATCACTTTACATGTGCACACGAAAGAGTTGCCAACCTCAATTGATAAGTATTCCCACTTTATCGTTTGGTCCATCCTACGCGTTTAAGCAGCAGTGATCTTACTTTATGGAGAGATCTCACATTTATGTTGCGAATGAGATGCCTGACCATCCACCCTTTTGCGGACGAGTCGTCACAAACGCCAACCTGGCAGAACATTTGGTACTTGAACCCCTACTCGCATTGAAGGAAATTCACTATTTGCAGAAGCTTCTTGTTCCGGCTCATCAAATTTGCATGACTCGGAACGGGAACTTTCACCAGTGGTTAACGCGGTGAGGACAAATGATACACCCGCCACTCCCCCGGTACACGGCCTCTGCCCATGCCACCTTGTTAGGAACAGCTACCCTCAACAAGACGGCCAAGTAGCAATTTACTCAGCACTTAACAATGCTTTTGCAATCATTAATAAAGCATTTTTAAGATAGAATGGCGCTCGCATAAGCATAACCGATTGTATCAAAGGGAGCAGGGAAGAGAGGAAGAGATAACATTCAAGATAGAAACGAAGAAAAGTTGGTGCCGGTCTGTTCCTCCCTCTAACTTCACCCCTGTCGCCTCCCCTCCCGCCTTGGGTTCAAAGCAGTTGCTAGGTCCGTTGCACAACAAGCGGTGTGAATGCGTTCAACAAACCGATCAACCTCTCTGAGAGATAGGAGAATGGACAGATAAACCACTGCAATGCCTACAATATAGAAGAAACACATTTATTAAGCACATATGACAACGTACATGCCTCATAACGTCCTCAGAGGTAGTCCAGGGGTTGCAATCCATCCCTGCAGGATAATTGACTGGTAATAAACCTACTTCTAGACAGGTAGCCATATTCCATCCCAAAATGTGAACTGGTAACTACAGTAGTGATATTTGGAAACAAATCCACTTCAAAACGTCAACAATTCCGATCGCTCTTCGTGAATGCCGTGGCGGGTCATCACAGAGGGAAGGGTTTAGCTCACGACAAAAAGGCCATTAAAAACCGCCTCAAACTCGAGACCAGCAATTGAAGAACTGCGTACAATAATGCTCAATGGTTTGTGGATGGGGTTTGAGGATATGGATAGGCACTTCTCCCCGCATTTTTTGAAGCAAACGCTATCAGTACGAAGTCGTCCAGCCTTTACCACTGTAAATGAACACTTCCTGGATGCAGTTCATTCGACGGAGAGTGCAATATTCAGGACTCTCACCGCCACCATCGATCGTAGTTTGATCTTCATTTCTGTCTCTCGGTTAACCGGAAATCACCGAAAAATTGGCGATAGGTAAAGCAAAAGAACGATCATGGGATTCACACGAGTGGACTCCTCAGTCTCCACGGGTGACATCCCATTTATACCACTTAGGATACTTTTCCATATGCTTATAACGAAGGCCATTTGCGGACGCGTATGATTTAAATCGTCTTCAAACAAAACAACAATCGAATTTAAAAACTTTTAAGGTCAGTAACGCTCCCCCAAGTTTCCTAATCAAAGGTAGGAGGATTTAATTTCACCCGTAAATCTACCACCAGATGGCGAAGTGATTCCAGTTGTGCGGTTAACTTTTCTTCAGCGTCATATTGGTAGCGGGGGCCCTCGGAATAGGAGGGAAGTAATGACTAACATATTGTTAAGAAACTGAAAGTAGATACAGTCGTGGAAATATGTTTTCAACACTCTCCAAGGCAGCAGAGAGAAATCAATCACCAACATCCATTTAACCTTACATCGCGAGGGTTAGCCAAATCACCTAGGCCATAAACCGAGTAAAGTAACTGCCATGCCTGTCCCACATGAAAGTGGGTTAGAAGTCCGTTTCGTAAGCCCCTCAATTTCTAACTTCAAAGAGGCAAATAGTGGATGCAGGACGGGGGCAAGCTGAGAAGCTAACGCTATTCAAGGGCAAGAGAGGCAGCACTCACCTGACTAGAGAAAGAGCCCATTTGATCTGGATAGACATGGGTGAGAAAGGCCAGTAGCGCGGTGAGTGAGCACAGCACGGCCGTAAAGATGATGAAGAAGGGGACGTCCTTTTTCGGATACACCGAGACGGTGTGAAAACCTACCGATGAAAGGATGTGAAATCAGTGCTAAATTAATGTCCGCCGCACTCTGGAATGCCTTTTAAACCAGTTACCACTAGCGATTGAAATAGTTGATTGGCAAGGCGTGTGGCCAAATAATAAACGAACAGTTGCGGATTGCAAATTTTGCCATGTAAACGAGCCATGTAGCGCACAACTGTCGCAACCCTGAAAATGAGCATTCCCGCTTCGAACGAAAGGACGATTGAGAAAATGCAGATTAAATTAAATTGGACGATGAAGTAATGTGGATTAATGGGTGATTGCACAAATGGACAAAATATGTTTGAGTAAAGCGCACAACTACCTCTTTCCCTGAATTCATTAGTTCAGTCGAGATCCACACCAAAGATACATCAAATTCACATAAATAATATGTTGCATTCATCGTGAAGGTTGTTTGTCAAATGGAAGTAATTCGAGATCGTCTACTTTACAATCCCAGCTTAACTCGATCCGAAAGTTGCAAGAGTTTCCATTAAAACTTGCATGGCAGTTAGAGGGCGCAGTGACAGAATGAAGCTCTCCGAAACACCCTAAATAAGCCGTTTGACTCTGGTGACGATCGAAACATCACCTTCAGGAAGAGTCTCTGTTCTTATCCTAAAGAGTTTTGTGCCGTTTTGACGCCTTAGAGTGCCAAGAACATGCAGTTGTGTTTAATGCGAGTAATGATGAAACTATTCGTTTACATCTACACCAGCTGGGGAAGTGGAGGAAGTTACCAAGCAAATGTAGCACATGCACATGTATTTACAGATGGTGGTAAGCTTCAAGGCCTATCAATTGGCTCTGCACTGGTGTATCCTTAGAAAAGCGCGTCGTTTGCAGAATTTTCACTTACCGGCTTGCGATGGAAAGTAGATTCTGCATTCCAAAGCTAAGCGAACGAGTGCAACACTGGCTGCCTCCAAATAATCCATTTGCTGTACCCCCACTCCCCACATTTCCAAGGCAACGCTTCACCCTCAGAAGACTGCGCCCTATGCATGATGCATAGCAGTGAAGACCAGACATCTACGACTGAGATATGACTCAATCCCCAGTCATACTTCAATTCGTCTTCAAAAAATCGGGACCGGACAGCCAGTAGGAAGAAAGCCCTCTTTTTACAAGGGGATGTAACATTGCTTTTCACAGATGCCGTTAACTGCACCTATGAGAAGTATCACATCCTCACCCTCCGTATTGCCCGGATTCTATGTCCCTCATTGACAATTATCGCCATCTCCTGGCATTAGGCAAGTATATGCGAAATAACAGAGGCAGATGATAAATAAAAGTGAGATGGAAAAGAAGGTGGGCGGAGGTAGTTTCTTCTTTGCAGTCAGGGGTAAACAGTTTTGCATGAGCAAAAATCTCCAAAACTAAGCCTTATTAAGAAAAAATTACAGGCTGTGATGCCAATTTTATGAACAAATAAAATATTTTGAGGGACTTCTTTTACAAAAAAGCACATCACCCCATTTGATTACCTTGTAGAGTCGGCTAAAAAAATAAGTCCAAGCAATGATGGAGTATTGTGTTTCTGAACATTGAGGTCCCCTTTTGGTAGGCGATTTAAGTTGGAAAATTATCGTGGATTTCGGCTAATCTTATGGTTGACTTTGACATGCAAATAATTTAAACACTTATTTGTTTCCGATTTGAATAAAAAGCGGAGACCGAGGGACGGCACTGGTCACTTTATGAAGACGAACATGTGGACTATCTCTTTCAAAGCGCATAGGTACCTTCTTTCTTCTCTGCAATGCTGTTGGAAGGTATAGTCGTGAAGATTTTTCCAACTTCCTATGAGTGACTTGCTGCATTTTTAATGTGGCGGGTGAGGAGTGAGTCAGTAGCCCAGGATCCTGCTTAGCCTACCACAAGATAGTACGACATGCGGACGGACTATCCGTAGTAATGACACAAGGCGGTGGTACAGCGTGACATTTACCTAAGTTTACTAAACTGATGGTCAGAAAAAGTTTATGTCTAGATTAATTGGCGAGGAAAAAGAACTAAGCTCGGAACTTTTTCGCCTGAATAGGGAAAACGGACATTCATGCTGGTTATGAGATCCCGTTAAGTGTTAGTCAAGGCTACAGAAAGCTCCACCCGTAAGGGCACATTCTAACCTGTGTAAAACCAAAGAATCAGCGTCACTTTCGGACCTTTTAGCCAGGTCATAAGGGCCCATTAGTCATAGTAGAAGGCACTGGTAATGAAGGGAATCAATCAGCTCAGACTAATTCCTTTGAATCTAGTAGTTCGCATTCACAGGCAGAAAGAATTGCTGATGGCTGAAGTACCGACTTCACTTTTGCCCGGGAGTGCTTTGTATTTTTTATTAATAGCGAAAACGGGGTTGCAATGACATGGATTTCGCGATTAATGGTCAAGATAGTGGTGACATTGCTCACGGATCCCGTTGTAAGCAGAGAAATGCTACTTTAATGTAGCTGATTGCAGGAGATTATTTTACATTTGATTAAATAGTGATACACAAATGTTATTGTTGACTATGCCAGCGAAAAACAACGGCGACAGAAAAGCTGCAATGACCAGCTCTACTGTCTACAGAAACCACAAACGAAGAAAAAGCAACTCAACAATTGGAGAAATCCTCGTTGAGGCAGAGTCCTTGCCTTTGCTACCAGCTGTATTTGTGATCTGATGTGTTCAAGATAGTTTACATTTGTCTTTTATTTGTAAAGGATATATCACCGCTATTTAAGAATATCCAACGGGTATAACCTTTACCAATGGCGACACTACAAGCAGGCCAAAAGAGAAAATTGATTTAACACAGGGCTATTTGTCATCTCCCTACAAATAAGTGTCATGAACCCAATCACCAATTTGATTTATTGTTCTCCCCTTTCCGTCAAAAACTTAAAACTCCGCCATAAAGCATGTTCAACTACTCCAACAGTGGGATTAAAAATGACATCACTTTTCATCCATGTATACTAAAGAACACAAGTACCAACACGAGCTACGCCACTTTTAATTCTATCGCAAGCTTCAATAATAGAGATGACAGTGAAAAGTAGCAAGATCGAAAGAAAGACTCACTGGGTAGAAGTTCGCGGTCAGTAGACTCCGTCGAGTGAGGATAGGGATAAAAGAGGTTGCCCTTTTCCAGGGGATAGGGTATGAGACGGAAGGTCCCCTCCCAGGTGCAGTGTAGGAGGTTTAATGCACCCTCCACGGCCTTCCAATGGGTCAGGTGGAAGAAGCTGTAGGCAATGGCCTCCGAGTCGCCGCGCTTCAGGATGTGTTCCGTGGGCAAAATCAACGGCTTCATCTCCAACAAGTACTGGGGAGCGGGTATGGAGATAAGAAAACTATAAGAGCAGCTGGATGATGGAGTTAGAGGGTACACCACCGAAAATCAAGCGTGATGACAGCAGGCATTTTTAAGTTGGTAAATGACTAACTTTCTTCCTGGATGTCAGAACACTTCAGAGTGCAATTTGCCAACGGTATCATCGACTTCACCCATAGCATGCTTGAATGGGATAGACAGAAAAGAGAAGATTTTCAAGCTAGCTTTGCGCGACCCACCTATCTGGGAGTAGAAATGCCCCGAAAAGAGCCTTGACCTCGAGACCAACGCGTCAACGCGAGCTTCTGAACCCACTGCTGACTGAAAAAACCATTTCTGAATGTGAAACTCAACCAGGAAGACGTGTCGAGTTAGCGTTTGTGATAAATACCCTTCACAAGGGCGAAATGGTTCTCGCACTACCACCTCCCAAGAATCAAATCGTTAATGATAAGCCCTCGGATCTGGTAATGAATACCTAGATAATCCAAGAAATATTTCGATTTTCGAAAAAAA
>NW_020170524.1:101001-107998 GCF_000524195.1 Echinococcus granulosus | reverse complement strand
GAATAGAGCTTACTTGAAAAAAAGGGATACGGTTCATTCTCAGGAATTTGAAATCAAGCATGGAGATAAAACTTGAATCAGTTCCCAGCGGTTCAAATATAATAGTTGAATAATCATCGGTGAATGTTTTAGCATTTATTCCACAATCTACTTTCCGTCTTACAGAGAGTTAACATTACCCCCCCAAAGGGCCCAATGTAGGATTTAAAAGTGAAAATTGAAAAAGCGCTTCAAGCATACACTTGCGACAGGTGGTACTAGGGACGTGTTCTACCAAGGTAGCACATTTTGATGGGATCGCATGGTAGAGCTAGAAGCCACACATTTTATGGCTTCCACATCCACAAACCTGAAACTCTTTCTTCCCTCCCCCCTTCACCCATTTGATACCTTAGAACAATCTTTCCCAATCATGAATATCTCATTTCACAATATCAGATTTGAAACGGCATTGCCCACGGCTGCGAAGTCCAGGCTTAAACAAGGACAGAAAGAACGACGTCGCTTTTAGGGCACGTATGCACGGTTTCAGTAAAACACAGATCAAGAAAATAAATAACGCCTTAGGGGTGAATGAGAAAATACCAGCAGTTTGTACACGTTTTACATGAAAATATTTTAGCATGATCAGGCGACAACACTGATGCATCGACAAAGAACCATTTTACGGGTAGCAATTAAGATGTCATGTGGGCTATCTTAGACGACAAGCAATTGACCACATACCGGATAATCACTCAAACAAAATAAAATCGTCCCATCAGAAGAGTAGCAATATTAGAGCCCAAAGAAAATGAACAGCAAAATAAGAGTATCATGAAACACACCCGCGGAACATGTGGGTTGAACTCAACAGCCCGATGAATTGCCTCAACAGCACTGAGTTCAGCACTGCTTAAACCGCGTTTGGATGCAATATCCGGCGAGAATCTGAACACAAAAGAAAGTACGATAATAGGCCCTAGACCGAAAGCAGGTTCAAATTAAACAAATTTTTGGATAAAAACGTACTTTTCGGCTACTTGTCGGGATTTAAGAAGAGCCGCTGTGTAGCAGATGGTTGCAGATTTGGGATAATGGATGTCTGATAGGTGCAAAATGAAAAATGGGAAAACAAAATCACTCTTGAACACCAGAAAGTGGACATTCAAAAGCCAGGACTCCACTTACCATCATACTTGGTAAGAAATGCTTGCGCATCTGCGTACTGCTGTGCCTCCAAGTAGCATTCGATGAGATTCTCATGAATGTTGAAGAGATTCAAATTGGGATACTCCCGTATGAGCTACAAGCCACGACAAAGGAGTGTGAGAAGCACACACTAAATGATTATAAAGACATCAATTTTGGGAGAAATTACTGATTTTATAAGGTCATTTTATCACTAACGATAAATGGAATTAAGAAAAATTTGAAATATTTAGCAATGTCGTTATTTACCTATGCTCAAATAAGTCATCTTTACCTCATTTACTAACACGTGCAGGACTAATGTGAACCCATTTTCAAAAGATTCTTCCTAGATTCTATTAGCTGTAATGCAAATACGACGACCTCTGTACTGCCTGAGAGAATGCGAACGTCACAGTAACGTTAACATAATTAAAGATAAACTCTAAGCACAAAATCAAAATCATGAAGCAAAATAAGAACACGAAAGACAAAATCGAAACTGACTAATTTCCATTTCTGTTTGAGATTAAAAACGCTGCCTTAGTAACAATTTCTCTTCTTCGTAATTCGGTCGCATGAAACAACGATACTGAAAAGCACCGCTATCCGGTTACGAAACAGCGAAGGAAAGGGCTAAGGCAACTGCGGTGTCAGGCGAAATTAAGCACAATGATGAAGGAGGAAATAGAAGAACACACCTCACGCATAATTTTTATAGCCTCCTTCAATTTTCCCAGCTTTCGGGCGCACATTGCAAGTCGCCGTCGGATGAAGATGAAGGCATGAATATCGCGTAAGTAGATTGCATCTTGTGTCGGATTGTGAGAGTGTGATTGTTGGGACTTTCGCAGGGATGACTCAGTTATCTTGTACGCCTGTTTAAACATCTTCTCCACCTGTAATATAAACATTCTTGATTAGAGAAAAGGGTTCGTGACAAGAAGCCGGTGTTGAAAATTATAGGTTGCCACTTCTAACGTCCTCAAGATATCTTATGATCCTAACGCCACCCCTATAACTGTTAGCAATAACGCCCTAAGATAAGTATGCTCGTGGGTAGTGTTTTCATAGAGCTGCCTTTATAAGAAAAAAACCTTACTTCAACCACAGATGAGAACTCTTCCTCGGCAAGAAGTATCATAGCGGTAACACAGTCAGGATTTTTCGCCAAAGCTTCTCTTGCTTTTTTGATTCGTTCTTCAGGATTTCTCTCCCGCCATGCCATTTGCATCACTAAGTGGTTATTTGAAGTAAACGCTGAAACCTTACATTCATACTCGGGTTTACCAGCATCGGCTTCACATATGAAGAATGTTTGATGATCCTGGGCTGATAAATTCATATCATAATAGGTTAGTGGATCATGGCCGAATTCTTTTGCTGCTCGCTGATACTCGGCCCCACGAAAAAGACTATAGGGATTTCGGGACACTTTACAGTCTAATAGAAAGGCATAACATAATGAGCAGAAAAAACCTTGGATTCCATTATGAGCACGGCCGGAATCGACACTATCACAATCATTTTCCTCGTCACTACCACCCAATAAAGGGTATATGTGTGTAAGAGATATTTGTTCAATAAAAGAGGTCCCATATTTCTTGAAATACCACCATTCAAAGATCTAATGAGGTGTTAAATTGAATTAGCATGACGGACCAATATAAGCCCTGAGAGAAAAGAGCTGGTACCCGTCAGAGCAACATAAAACTTTGGCGTTAGCGCGTTCAAAAACATGCCACCTATGTATTCAACAAATAATTAAATCAAAATACCAGAACTGAAAATGTCAAAAAGTGAGACAACTGATAAATAAATAAAAGGAACGAGGAGAAAAATAGCTAGGCTCCACAGGACAGTCACAGGCCAGGAAAAACAAGTCTGTACTTTTTCTACGTTATTGGGCGATATCACCATAATACGTCCGACTGACGGTAAGCCCTCATTGGCCCAAAAACCAGTGGTGTGATCTATTTGTAATTTTCGCGGCAAAAAGTCCGGCAGATTTGAGAGTTTAAACTAGGTAGCTCATTTGAAGTTGGTAATTAAACAGATCAAATGTACTCGCAAATAAACTAAAAAATAAAAAAAATTTACCAAAAAACGTTTTGTAATTGTTTAAAATTGCTATAAATGCACTTTTTAACAAAGTATGGCTAAGTTCCTCATCGTCAGTCGTTTATTTCTCAATTAAGTTATTGGGGTCTTTAGGCTATCGTTTTTATCTTGTTAGTAGTTGGAATGGCCCATGGCATTGGTCACCAGGCCCTCCTGTTTGCTAAATACACATATTCCATAAAGGCTTTTTATCTTATTTATACATTTTTTGTACATTATGCTCTCTCCTAATTTAAGATGGAAATGTTAAAATCATAGAAGCGAATTAGAAAAGTGGTTCGATGAGAATGCCTTACTATTTCTAAGTTTACATAAGTTATTTTCTTTTATGAGTCTGATTTACTCCTATGGATTCGCTCTAACTGGTTTTAAACGTTTTCAAATATTATTATTTGAATGCTTTTTAAGTGTTTTATTGCTTTTTGTAAAAGAAATGATAAAGAAACTTTTCTAGTTATGAAGCATTAGGTAACACCGCTAATGTTTGTTTGACTTGTTTGACCTTTGGCCAAAGGTTTCAAACTGCGTTTGTACAATGTCTCTTCTAAGGTAATGTGGGGTTTTCTGTGCTCATCTTTTCCTTAGTCAACTACCTGCGCCTACGCAGCGTATTATTGATGCGCAAACAGACCTGATTGCTAATCCATCACATGTTATTGTGCATAAGTCGAGTTTACCTCCATACGGCCATCGAAAACATTGGTTCCCGCGTAATGAAGACGACTTCGGTGATGGAGGTGCTTTTCCAGAAATACATATGCCTCAGTATCCTCTTGGAATGGGGCGACAGAAGAGTTCATCTAATGCTCTTGTGATGAAAACAGACAAAGATGGTAAAGTTCGGTATGACGAATTGGTGCGAGGAGGGCACGCCAAAGACCGGATTATTTATTCGAAATTCACCGACCTTCTCCCCAAGCCGATTGATGAAGATGATGAGGAGCTGCAGAAGCCCTCTAAGGAAACCGTCGAAGAGGTAAACATTTTTTACTTATTCTCCATGTTTTTAGACGACAGAAAAAACGCGAAAGGCTCTTGAAGCCCTTGTTGAACAGAAGGTTGCGGCCTCTTTACCAGTCAGAAAAGCTGAAAGAACAGGCCCCGCTGAGTACATTAGCTACACACCAGCTCAACAAGGTCCAGCTTTCAATAGTGGCGCCCAGCAACGTCTTGTACGTATGGTGGAGGCACAACGTGATCCAATGGAACCCCCTAGATTTAAGTAGGCCCGTTCTTTATTTTCTGTGACAAGCATCTTTAGAATAAATCAAAAAATTCCTCGAGGACCACCGTCACCACCTCCACCACTGATGCATTCACCGTCACGAAAGGTGACCGCAAAGGAACAAGCGGAGTGGAAGATACCACCATGCATTTCCAACTGGAAGAATCCCAGAGGTTACACCATCCCACTGGATAAACGTGTCGCCGCTGACGGTCGTGGTCTCCAAACCACTCACATCAACGAGAATTTCGCCAAACTGGCGGAAGCTCTTTACACCGCGGATCGCAAAGCTAGAGAAGCCGTCGAATTGCGTTCACAAATCGAGCGAAAAGTTGCCTCTAAAGTGCGTGAACGCAAGGAGGAGCAACTCCAGAAAATTGCTATGGAGGCGCGTGCCGCCCGTGCTGGTTTGCGACGCGGATCGAACGCAGATGATGAATCCGAAGTGGCGAGCAGGGATCAGATCCGTCGTGAGCGTGCGCGTGATCGTGCCCATGATCGCAATCTCAGTCGAGCTGGTGCAGAGGGCAAGGTACGAACTCAGCGGGACAAAGACCGTGATATCAGTGAACAGATTGCTCTGGGGATGCCGAATCCACGGCTCAATGCAAACTCTGAGTCCATGTTTGACCAGCGTCTGTTCAACCAGTCACGTGGCATGGATTCTGGTTTTGCAGGAGGTAATTCCTCTTTTTTGATGCTAATTGGAATACGCTAGGTGAGGATGATCTTTACAACATCTACGACAAGCCCTGGCGTCAGGAGTCCAATTTCGGTACTCATATCTATCGTCCTCGTCAAACTGATACTGACACATACGGCAACGATCTGGAGGCTGCTGGCAAGCAGAGACAATTCGTACCGGATCGTGGATTTGCGGGAGCTGATAGGAGCCGCCATCTCGAAGGTCCTGTGCAGTTTGAGAGGGGTGGAGAAGATCCATTTAACGTCAGTACCTTCTTGTTGGAGGCTAAGAAGGCGGACAAGAGACCTGGCGACTCCTCGACCACATCAAATCGAGATACGACGTATCGAAAACGTGAACGGCGCGATTAACTACCTTCCTTCACCCTCAGTTCGGTTTTTTATTCCGCTTCCCTCCTGTCTTTGCGACTTTACCATTGTCCATTTGTCCATAAATATTCTTTTTACCCGCTTTATTTTAGTGGAAAAAAGTCCGTGTAGTTTGAAGTTCCTTTAATCATTGTTAAAATAACGCCTTTCAGAAGTGGAAATAGGAAGTGGTCTTGTTACAAACAGATCATAGTTGTTTAGAAACTTGTCCCGACCCGACTTTACGATTTCTAAATGGGAAAAAAATGGCTTCAATTAGTAGTAATTAAAGTAGGGAATCCCATTTCCTTGGGTTTGGGTTACACTTTACTGAACTACAATTCACTATGCCGTGGGGCAAAGCTGCACTCCCCAGACGTCTGGGGGTGTATCTAGTTTTCCTGGCACTTGCGTTGGTTTTATGCGTGCTAAATGGAAGCCATCGTTGCCCTGCTTTGGACTCAGCCGTATTAAGTGCTGTTAGGGTAAAGCTGGCGAAGTGGTCTATACCTGCTCAAATTCGGCGGCATTTGAATAATTGAAGCGTCTAATTTCAGCGAGTCGTTGTCTCCCCGCGGCCAGTTGAGCCTCTAACTCCAGAATGCGCACCTGTCTGTCGACCTCGATTTTATGCGCCTGGGTGTAGGAGAGCTTTGCAAAGTCCATGTTCTCTGAAGAAATGAAGAGGCACGGAGAGTGGTAGACATGGCCATAGACTTTTATCGTGTTGGCGGGAGTTTGAATAATCCAAATAATTCAATTTTGGGCCAGAAAATGGAGGAAATACCAACCCCCCTTTATACCTCTAATTAATATCCAAAGTATTCCCTCGTATTCCCCACTAAGAAAGGCACCAAAGCCGAAGATAAAAACGCATTTAAGAACTTTATAAATTGGTGAATAGTTCCAAGGGATTAGCAAGTTTAGTTGGATAGGTGCGTTCAACGACTCCCATTAAATAGAAACATAAGCTGTACTTTTAATATGACTTTCGAGTTTTTGATTGTCTAGTTTTAATGTGCGACCAGCTGTTAAATGGCTGGGTAATAAACAGGAAGCTATCAAATTCTTTAATAAGGAGAAAATAGCAAAACTTAAATTAACCGTTTTCAGTCAATTAAACTGTCGGGGATAAAGTAGGAGGTGTTTTTAAGGCAAAGATAACGGATTCAGGAAACTAGTGACGCCAGCATCTTGATGGGTATGTGTTTCAAAAAAAACCCAAGAATGACCGATTGACTAAGAGCTTTTGTGTCCAAGTGGAAAGTAATTTACCAAACAGTGGAGCTGTAAAGCGCACTCCCCTAATTGATTGCTACTTTTAGATGTCAGTAGCATAGAATGTAACATTTAATAAACCAGCCAACCTCTATATCAATTAGTGTAGCTTTAAAAGCCCAAAATTCTTTATGTAGATGCACTTGAGAA
>NW_020170524.1:0-100901 GCF_000524195.1 Echinococcus granulosus | reverse complement strand
TTCAAGAGATGTAGCTGAGCCATGGATCCACTACGCCCTCACTCACACAACAAGATAACCATCAGAGTGGAAGGAGACTCGAGGACTTACGTGTCTGTTCCTTGATAACAGAGGCATTTTGGACACCTGCGACGACCTCTCCAGTAATGCTAGAAACCGCTTTTGCTGCGGATTCGAGGCTGCTAAGACATCGTGAGCCATTACTCGCCTTCACTCGACTGGCCACCACCAGCTGAGTCGTGGAACCCGAAATCTCCAATGCTGCAACTATCAGTCGCTCCAATTTGCCACCTTTATTTGTTACTATGGCATCGGCAGTTTCGCTAAGTGGAAAAAAAATATCTGGTCAATTGGCTGGTTTTCCGATTGGTTTGTGCTAAATTAATGGGGGGTGTAGTGCAATTAAAGTTTGAGAAGAATTTGAGTGATTATCCGGCTCCCTTGTTGGCTAATTAGAAGCAAATAAGGCATTTAAAACATAATTCAAGGTTGTAAAGCCATAAAAATGAAAAAAGAGAGGAATCGAGGTGAGTCGATTTCCAAGTCAACAGCTCGAACATTCACAAGTAAACCAAGAACACATAAAATCGCACTCGGATTAAATGAGACCATAAACCCGCTAAGGTGACCTTTCAAAACGAAAAAACAAACAATTCTTGAGGCCAAATCTTACTCGCGATTTCACTACAAATTAAACGAATATAAACAGGCTTTGTGTTAGTAATATGCTAAGGACCAAAAAATTTGCCTCCAATCTGATTGGTCAATATCAAAAGAACTCAATAAATGATTGACCTAGGCCAATAAAGTTTTGACTTCAGTCCGTCAAGCCAGTGAGAAATTGGAAGAACATTTGTAGTAAAAGAATGAGAGTGAAAAAAGGCAATAAACATACACTAGAAGATTAGCTCCTGCACCAACAGACTTCGCAGCGGAAAAAAGTCCCTCGGTCCATCGGTTATGACGTTTGTAGAACTCTTTCACGGTCGCGGTTCCCTATAAAAAGAGAATAAACAAAACAAGAACTTTGCTACTTGATACATTGGACATTAGGCCATGGCTAAATCAAACCCCCCGAATGAGAAGTGAATTAAAAACAGGATGCAAAGAAAATTAACTCGTGTCAGAACAAATGCAATACGTTGATTGCTTGTTTAGCCCTCGGTTACAGTAACGGATCGGAGGTAGGCTTGACCTCCAGGCAATGCCACTAGCCCCCAACCTCTACTGTAGATCAGCAATACACATTCTGTCCACATATTATGTATTCTTTCGTCTTTAGAGAAGTCTTGAAACACTACATTGGTGTCAGCGGAAACCAAAACCTATCTTATGGGAAAACTTGCCGAATTCCTATCTGTGAGTGATAAACAGTAAGATGACGGAAGAAGCGCATATTGCTGTGGATGGGGGAATCCCTGACGACCCCTGACAGAAGGGCTGAAAATGATGTCTAGCTTCGATAACCACTCCAGTTCTGTGTTCAGCAGGAATGCTGTTGACAATTGAAGCAAGTGGCACTAGCCGTGAGTCACCTGAAAAGTTCGCTAAGAAGCTGCCTACCATACCTGTGTGACGATAACTATACGAACACGCAATGCTTCCTCCACTACTCTATTAGCTGGATTGAACCCAGATAAATATGTTGGGCAGCACCGAAATAAGAAAAGACGCGAAACCTCATTTCAACAAAACTGTGACAAGCTTCGCTCCTTGTTGCATGACTACTTTTAGGCCAAGGTCTCTACGACTAGCAATGGACACGCTTGATGGCCAGCACATTTACCCGTCTCCGAATCCACTTCACATAAAGGACAAAACTCTAGAGCCAATGAGGTTGCCAAGAGGGATCAATGATGGTGCGATCAAATATCTTCTCAGCTCTGCGGTAATTTGATGACTGGCACGGTTGCTTCGTGTGTTTTCTTACGCTACCGATGAGGTAGTGATGGTTGGTGGAGGGGGTGGACTAAAGGGAGCTCCGAAGACAACGCTCAAAAGAGGAGGGAGATTATGCAATATGCTAATTCTCTTTTTTTTTAGCTCAAGACTACAAAATAGGACACTTCTGGGCTCCGTCATTGCACCTAAGCGGGGCGACCGGGCCTCCGGGTGATGTCAGTGGCCCCAAGCCCCACCCTACATCAATACTACATATTTTTCCTGAGTAGTATGTCTTTCTTTGTCTTCAGAAAAGTCTTCGCGAAATATGATAATTTACACAAGATTTAGCTACATATATGTTTTGATCAAACACTGCAGCTCAATTGGAAAGCTGTGATCATCAACCAGACAGGAATAAAATAAGCATTTTTGCGAAAGCTAAAATTGAGTCAAGCAAAAAATGCTAATTTTTTTCCAATTTAGAATGAAATCAAGTAGTAGGTACTAAAACAATCCAAAACCCTTGGCACCAACGGGCTGTAACAAAGATGGAAGTTTGAATCTACGTGTAATAGTAAACTTATAAAATCTATTTTGCCCAAAGTTGTGGAAATGTTCCATCAACTCTGAAAAAAAATGAAGTTATTCAAGTTTTAATAGGGAGAGGAACGAAGAGACTAATGCCAATCAGAAATATAAAAAGCAGGTGCCTCAATTTCGCTCTGCTAGGTATATGTTGACCTATGAGACGCTTATAACGACTTCAGTAGTACGATCAACCAGGGGGTGACTCCTTTACTGCTTGTGGAATATACAAAAGTAAAACTTTGCCGATTTGCAGTAAGCTACTGTGTAGAATTTTCCCTGAAATTTACTAATCTGTTGTTCTAAAAGTGGCAAGCGTCTTTACAACTTGAAGGTGAGTTCAAAGGAATGAGGGGTGGGCTCGTGACTCTGAAGTGGTGATATGTTTTTAAACTCCATTGGTAAGCTTGACTTCGTTGATCGGGCACAAAATACGCAAAGTTTAGTGAAATTAAGAGTCCAATGTTTATTCTAATGGTATGGAACGCTTTGGTTTCTCTGACCAAAAAAAAACGACCCATGAAATTGCGTACTCTGGCGGTGACCAAACAGAAGGACGGCAGGCGCATCAATTCATTTCACTGTAGTGATTCTGTATAATCAACGGTTAATAGATAATACCAGTGATGAAACTCACTCTCCCCTCGTTGACAATCTCTATCTGTAGATCACACGCCCTAGCAACAAGAATAGAAATGGCGGACATGAGTTTGGTGCAGGAATCAAGAATCTTGCTGTTCACTTCTAGTTGAATACCCGTCATCGAGGTCTTCGATTGTTCTAGCAGCTCCTATCAGTAGAAAACACAAGTTCATCATTATTGGAGTACTAAAAAAAACCCCAGCCTCTTTAATGATGTCGAGTGATTTGTCAAAGTACGCAAATATACTACTGTTAGCGCATCTTTGTGGTATCAACAGCCGAGAAGTATGGATCATATTTCCAAACTTCTAGAAATTTTAAATGAGACTGGTTGCTCCCACGTATGGCAACATGGCGGCACACCTTAAATCTAGCCTCCGCACGCGCTATGAGCTCAGTGGTGCGCTGCATCTCCTGCTCCAAGACCGAGGCCACGTCTTCTTCATTCACATCTTTGATATGTGGCCTCATCTCCTCTGTCAGCACCTGTATTCGTGCTAAAGCTGTCAGCAGACTCTCCACATGACCCAGTACCACTAAATTGCGCCATGCTTCGAAATCGGTGGAGGCCAGGTGAGAGTATATATCAAGGCTGTCGTTGTGGCAACGCTTGCAGAGGGCTAATAGCTCTAAAAAAAAGAGAAGGAATTTAGAACAGGTTAAAAGAGATCCGTGGGCTGGCTAGAGAGCAGAACGCACCATCGGATCTTACAATGTCTGCAGCAGAATTAGCGATGGATTTGGCATGGAGAAGGGTGGCGTTCAGGTAAGAAGAGAGGTGGGCCACGTCTAAAGGCAGTGTTGTAGAATCTATCCAAAGAGAAATGAATGAAATAATTGTTTCATTGAATAAGATGAGATACCAATCTCATGCTTCCGGTTCTGATGTCGCTTCAACTTTCATCTACCCACCCACTGTCACGTCAATGGCACACTTTTAAAGGTAGACATAATAGTAAAAATTGTCCCTCCTGTTGAGGTAAACGCTACCCTGTGGAAGATCCTCCCTATTTCTCATTTCTCCCAAAATTCATTACGTTTTAATCGGAAACATAAGGATATTGACGCATTATCGCATGATTCCTTTAAAATGGTGGCTGTCAAGAAAGGCGGCTGCACCAGTGGGAGGAATAAAAAATGTTTTCAGAATGCCTCATTTATAATAGACTCTGCTGATTCACTACATTCATTTGTGGGCAAGTGTAAACTTAGTAACTACAGACCAAATGACCAGTCGAACAACAAATGCCCTGATTTAGCTAGGATTTAACGAAAAGGAATGCAAAATGGTTATTTTTCCTTACTGAGTTAAGCTGAGTACAAGTAAATGCTGCCCCATCTCCCGTGGCTGATAATAGCCAAATGTCACATATTCGTGACGCCATTTTCCGAGCATCACTTTATATTTTGTAAACCGCATAAATCACCCTGGCACCCTGATAATGCGGGAAGAAGATTAAATAACGTAAGAATCCAAACTAGTTTTTTAAATAATGTCTCATCGAGTGAAGTAAAATGATTCTCATAATTCAGAAGCAAAAACACAAAATAGGGCATTAAAGTCAGTGATGGTGATCAAAGGCAAATTCCTAGTTATCAGTTATCCTCTAATTTTAAACTTTCGCTTCTTAAATTAATTTATATAATTGTTTTGCTCAAATTTTTAAATGCTAAAAAGGAGACCAGTCGAGAAAATTTTTACGCCCTCCCCGAGAGAGGTTTCGCTTGAGTTCACAAATACGGCTTATCTTTCCCAAACAGCATATATTAAAAGTTATGCCAAAACAGCAGACCTGGTCTTGACCCCATTGCGAGGAAACATTTTTAGCTTCACTTCTTGTTGATACACTTGTTTTTTGTTTTAACTTACTTTCTAACGAACATTGTTCAAACCTCCCAATGCCGTTCTCCTGATTTATAGATAAGAATAAACAAAAAAATGGAACAATGGTAACAAATTGCCAAATCTGCGGGATTAGCAGCGATGGAGTTGAGTTTAGGTGATAATAAAACTCTTGACATTACTTAGAGATGTACAATGCAGCTCAAACATCAAAATATTTCCTGATAACGTTTGGCAGTCTTAAAATAAAGGCTGAAAGATGGAACAAAATAACAGGCATGAAGTCTATAGCATAAATAAACAAACAGAGGCTTGAAACTCAATGACAAGACCTTCAAATTCACCAACCCATTTGGTGTGGAGTAAAACTTACTCTTGACATCTGTATCAGAAATAATTCCTTTCAGATGAATCACTTTAGAGGTAGCGGAGTTCGCGAAAGTGTTGACAACATCTGAAGCAAAAAATGGAGTGGAGAATATCTAAGGAACCTGTACTGTATTAGGTAACAACAACAACAGGTATGCACTCGGGAACGCAACAGGCAGGATGAATAGTCCAATGAAGGGGGTAATGTCGGGAGAATCCCTTCTAAGCTCCCCTTACAAGGCAAACTACCGGTGAAAGTTTATAATAAAAAATTGCCGAATTATCAATAGAACGTACTAAACATCTGAGATGGAAAATAACAACAAATTGCATTTTAGGAGGGAATGAAGCCTTCTGTTGTGTTCCTGTAATCCTCTTAGACAGATACGAATGTCGTGCAAACGGGCGAGGATAAAAGGTGCCGTAAACTAAACGTCCTTGGTAAATGAAATTTCCTAAACTACGATCGATGTTATTTCCATGCTTAAGTGTCTACGTCTCATCTACCTGCACAGCTTCGACACTGAACAAATTCTGGGCCCTCCATTAATGATTCAATAGCGCTGGCGTCTTGTTTGGCCTTTAAACACGCAGTCTTGAGCAAGAGGTCACGCATTTCCTGTTCGGCCACCTGGCAAGCGCTTTTCAATTGACTGCTGAAGTCAGGCTTCCTGTTCTCAGCTATCTGAAGGGTGAGACGACTTTCAGCTAACTGGCCTTCCAAGGCACGTAGTTTTTCCTCCCAGGAAACCCGTTCCAACTCCAACGCTGCCAGACGCTGCTACACCGTGAGAAAGAGGGACAGAATGGGAAGGAGGCGAAGTTAACATGGCTGTGTACACACTTGATCGTGCAGTGTATCTATGTTTGCCATGTGCAGATAGATCGAAAACAGACTCGAGAGAAACCGTTTTCCTTCTAACATAGAAGTCAGTTAGCCGCGGTGAGTGTAGCACAGTGGCGCTGCCAATCTGACATCTATCTACGTGTTCTGTGATTCAGGTGGGCCTTTCTTTCTGTGCACCATCTCAATACCTTCGCCATCATCAAGTTGGTTAAATCTTCTACCTCGTCGCATTCAGCTGCACTTAGATTTTTTAAAACACACATGACCAGTGGAGTAGAATAAAAAAGACAAGGCGTTCGGTAGAAGCCATTATATCTCAACTGCATGCATAACCGGTTGTAATCGAGGCTAGAAAAGTGTCCACTTCTGAGACCAACGCACGTGTTGGAGTGACTTTATTTGATGATAAATAACTTTCTTATCCTTCTGTGGAAAAACAATTCAGGACATTCCACTTCAAAATTTAATTTCAAGATTATTTTTTGAAAAGGGGATAGAGGTGACTACCCTACCTTTGCGTCGACTCCGTTTTGGCATGATGCCTCCACCTTAGAAGAGAAAAACACAAAAGGCCTTTTAAAAAGAGTAGCGGCCGAAAATAATTTAAGTGCCACCTCGTCTCCGCTACAGTCGTCAGGCCTTTGACAATAAGATTTACATGTAAAATTCAGCGCTTTTAACGCGTCAACAGGAACAATACTTAGGCCTAAGGAAGTTCCAATGATAACTCAAGACCGAAGCCAGATAAAATAATATAATCCGTCTTATACGCGGGATTTTGGTGCCCTAGAAGAGAGCTATCATGAGAAATGGCCTAACCGTAGGTGCCAAGTGGCGTGAAGCACGCAGTACAGATATGAAAGAAACACAATCGGCAGACTGAAGAATTGTGTGGGTGTTTGCATCTTTGTTGCAAATTGGACTCACATATTTTGGAGGCGGTATAGAATGCATTCACCTAGGGTACTACTACACCAAAGAACGCACTTCTTTAAGGGTGCTAACGTGCTCCGCCCGTAATTTCCCATAGGCACCACTAATCTTCATGAACTTCTCCTCTGAAGCCGCTGCAGCAGCCATTTGATTTTTCACTTGATCGACCAACATTGTCAGTTGCTGCAAGGTGGAAGAAGAGGTGGTGTCATGTCAGCGTCATTTAATTCGGGGGGAAGGAGCCTACCAACGGTCAAAACAGATCCACTTTCTTAGTCCTTGGCTATCAGCACTATCTGGGGAGGATCAAAGGATCATCTAGCAAATCGGTTATCGCTCTTCAAAGCACGCAACTGTGGCTCTATTTCACAAAATGTTGGCACTTTACAAGAAGTGTCAAGGTTGTAGTGAAGCAATGGTGTTGTCTATCGGAAAAATTCTTTAAACTTCTACTAAAGACGCCTCAATTGGTCAGGTGCATAAATGATGATGAAATACAGGAAACAAAGAGCTCTCGTATAGTATTGTGGACCATTTTTTGGGAAACTAATCGCGTCAATTTAATATCTACATTTAAATGTAAACTTAAAATACGTAACCGGGCACTTACCCCAAAACCTAAGAATTTTATGTTTTTTAAAGCTTAATTTGCCGGTTCTAATTCAGTTTTTGCAGTTGCGATAGTGCAGTTCAACTATTTCGTAGCCATCGTCACCTCGAGGCAGCAACTCGCGGTAAACTACAAGGGCGACACAAATGTCACCCAGACAAGGTCTTTTGGCACGTTCACATATGTTTAATCTCACTATCTCTAGGGGCGGTGTAGCATTCTGGGAATAGTTCGACTACTTAACAAAACATTTTGACATGTTAACGGCGTGACGAAGCACTTCACTACTAATTCTAGTAAGTGTCAAGTGGAATGCAGCAACAAGCAGGAATTCAAGGGGCCTGTTTTGAAATACCACCGAAGTAAAGACTTCCTCAAACCGATTGAATGGACGAATTAACTCATTTAGGATTACTTTACCGCCATATCAAATAACCTCTAACAAAATTTACTCGTACCAGAGTTCGTAGAGGTACTAAAGAGGACTTTTACTTAAAAAATTTAGCATCGTGGTAGATTCTCCAAATCCCCACCCGTTTTATGAGACTGTGATCAGCTGGCTTATCGCAAACCAAGTTTTTACGCTGTATTCATTGATAAAAACAATAACAAACCTAAAAAAATAAATAAGAATGACTAGTAAATGCATATTCAAGTCAAGCTATTTGCCGATGAAGTAGTCGTTAAAAAGAAGGAAACCAGCTACGTAATGCCATGACACCTGCAGAATGCACTGGCTTAAAAAATATCTCCGTTGCAAAAATACGAATAAAGTAATGCACAGAATGATTGATTAATCCAGTAAAAAGCTTTAAACGGAACGGCTTGGAATGGAGACAAACCACCTAAAGGTGAAAATGGTGTCATGTTTGTGGCCTTGTAAATAATCGCAGTACAGGCGCAAAATTCATGTGATTTTGGACTGCCAAATTGTGCAGATCAAGAGCAAAAGGTAACAGTGAGATGGAATCAAACCTCATCCTGTCTGGCTTTGACCTGAACCAGTGCCTTTATTTCATCCTCCAGCAAGCGTATACGATCAAGCAGTTGCTCCTGCGTACTTGCTTTCTAGTAGTCAAAGAAAAAAGCCACACACGCGGTTAATGTTTGTAGATAAAAATAAAGTTAGGTTGGATGGGTGCCACAACACTTTAATTACCTCAATTTCCATACGCTGGATTTCTGACCTAAGAAACTCGATTTCCAGCATGTGTTCACGTCTAAAAGCCCAAAGAAGCTGTTACGTGTAGGCAGAACCATTATAGACAACTTGTGTCATATTTGACAGCTGAACGGCGCCAATCTGGCTAGTATACAATTAGTAATGGGAGAAATTGCACTTCTCCTTGTCTTATCCAAAGGGTAATTAAGACCTCTTATCAAAAAGCAAGGCAAAAAATTACAAATCGCGACGCGAAATTACGCAATCAACAAGAAAGTGGGGTTTTGCGGTGGAAAGGTGCCAAAGCTTGGCAGTAGCAGCTGTCGTGTAGGTTCATTTCGACAGAAAATACTATGCTGGCATCAAAATAGTGAACAAATAGAAAACGTAGAAAAAAATTCCAAACTAGAGGGTGACTATGGCAACTGAACTGGATCACATTTGGCAAATTATTTTTCTGGACTAGTGATGCATCCTTTTTCTCATCAATACTTTCGTGTTTCAGATTAAGCTAGTAAACAGTGTAGGTGGACGAAAGCACATGAATAAACAATCCTGGTAAATTAAAAATAGTAAAGGATCTTTTGAAATTAAAAAAGCTTGCTAATAATGGTGCATGATGTAGGGAAGGACAATTAATAATCAAGACGACTTACTGAGGACTTGTAACCGAGGAAGATGAGCGAGATTGTACAGACCCTCCAACAATCGCATCATTGTCACCTGTTCTCCATCCTTCGTTGGCATCGGCGAGGCTCTAAGGTATTTTCAAAAGAAATTTCACCAACACCTCATCCATATTATACGGATTTGACAGGCATAGAATGATAAGTGTCATTCGAGAAAGGATTCAACAGCTTCGTGAAATGCAGTTTTCAAGCAAACATTCTGAGTAGTTGTTACGCCACCGCCATAAGGCATGCCTCATGCGCACAGCGCTTGTATTAAGCATGTCAGACGAAAAAGAGGAAAACGTCAAATGTCAGCACCTTTGAGCTTACTTGATGATTAAAAATGAAACAGAAATATTAACAATGAGTAAAAAACAAGAGCAATGTCTCAAACATCAAACAATCAAAGGAAACTTCTTTTTTAAAGCTGAATGAATAAGAAGTGTAAATTTAGTTATAATTGACTACCTCGGAGGCGCTTAAATCCACCAATTGACCGGTGCCTTCTTCATCGAGTTTTTCAACTACTTCGATGCTTTGTACCCTACTGACGGAATCCAGAAAATCTGGTGGGGACTAAAAGAAGAGGACGTATAATTGTAAAAATGTGTGCTTAAGGATGGCTAAGCATTTTGCCACTAGATAATAGGAAAGAAAAAAAGGGAGACAAATAAGAAAGCCAAAAGGTAGATAGATAGATGGAAAAAGGAGGGAAGAGGGAGAGGTAAGAGGCAGAAAAAGGGGGGAAAATAGAGAGGAGAAATAAAAAGGGCGTATAGAAAAAGAAAATAAATGGGGTCATAAAATAGTTAGATTGAAGTAATAGAAAGGATAGAGAAAAAAAAACAGGGAACGTGAGAGTGACAGAATAGGAATGGGTTGAGAAGGTGTAAAGGAGGAATAGCAGAAGAGAATCAAGAAGGGGGAAAGATGTCAGTTGAGGAAAAAGAGATAGAAGAGGACAAAAGAAAGGTCAACGGGCAAAAAAGACGGCTTACGCTAGGCAAAAGTGGAATCTTGAGGAAGTCACGGATGTAAGCGTAGCTGTTGGCACGTGCAAAGAAGCGTTCTAGCATATGATACAGACGGCTAAATCGTGTCCGCAATAACTCAAGTGATTCTGCAGGCATAAGACTGTGCAACTTAATTATCGCCTTTAACGCCATATCATAAAGAGCGGCACTGTCTCGCACGCATTGAGTGAGTGCCGCAAGTCGGCAGTTGCTGGAGATGCTGGTTGTGGAGGGACTGGATTCTACCTCGGTAAACACCACCGCTTGAAAGTTCAATATAACTTCGAGATAATCCATCACGGCCAGGGCGAAACTAATCCTATTAAAGTAAGGTAGATCCAGCAATCGCACACAATTATCTGGTTAGCATTACATAATGACACAAAATAAGTGCGATCCAGAACCAAACAAATAAATACGAAAAAAAAATTTTGAAAATAGTTTGCCAACAAAAGCAAACCGAAGAGAAAATATGATGGAAAAATAAAAAAAACATTAAAAATATGAGCTTAAAGTTTGAGGTTCAAAACTATGCAAAAAGCTTCAATGAAGCTAATTTTAGAAAAATGACATAAATCAATTAAACTAAAACGGGCAAAACACTTGTCTTTATCAGGTTACGACATACAAGTTATCAGGAGATCGTCCAATTGAGCTCATTATTGCTTGTTGAGATATTTCAAAATCGCCTGGAATGTTGGGATACTAAAAACTAATCATCATCTCATAGGCAAATGTACAGTTCGATGAAAGCCGAATTTCTTTATAATAACGCAACATAATTGACCTATCATTGTACTATATTGACCCGGAAAGGCCGTCTAAAAAAATTTTTGGTTAGAATCACTTACCCACGTACGCTTAATTTCTTCAAAAGTAGCAATTTTCCTAGGTGCGTAACGAATTGCCTAGAAGATATATTTGCAGACAAGATATCGTACTTCTCGATAACCGTTTCGCAAAACCTTGTGAACTACAATTAAATATTTCCAGCATGCAACTTGAATTGTAAGAACTTGCAGCTCGCACGTAGCAGAATACAGAAAATTAGATGTTCTATGTTGATGTGTTCCCAAAATTATCGCGCGGACGTGCTTGGGCTTCGGAGGGACTTCCTGAGGATTTATTGCCTTTTGCATGTGGGCAACCTAACAGTTAATATTATGAAATATTTACTAATGCTTTCGAGTAGGCATCCTTGCCAAACGAAACGGTGGAACTACGGGAAACCATCGAAGACCTCAAAAACAACCACGAAGACTTGAGTCAACAAGCTAAGTATTCGAAAAAGTGTCGGCAAACTTACATATGACCTAGAGAAAAAATTAACAAATTTATTGTTTCACTAGGCATAATAAAAGAAATAAAGTCGATTATTTTGGGTAATTACCTTGTAAAACCATGTAATTGCCTTTGCCTTCGTTTAACTTAAGAAGAGAAACACCTTTTGGACTTCTGCAGATCAGTACGAAATGGTAATCACAGATGCACCTCCTGATTGTGCCACCAATTTTGGTTTTGTGGTTAATGCAAAAGACCTTTAAAACCTTAGTTATATTTGTTTTGTAAAAGAGCCGAACTTTTCATGGTGTTTGCTCCCCCTTTTCTCCCATAAAATTCACAAAATGCTGCTAAAAATATTACATATATTGCATAACCACGGTTGTCTAACTTTTAACTTTGATGATAGGCTACTTTTGGCTTGGCCTCTTTACCACGCCATGTGGGCTGACCTTCGGGTTTCTATATGTCGGATACGTATATTATGTCCAAGAATCATGTATTTCTTGCCTTTAATGGGATTTTAAGATACTGCTGTAGCGCCCCGAGACTCCTTTAAGACAAAAGAAGGCACAATACTCGGGCAGAATATATATATTCAGCACTGAGAAGGTGTCTGGGCTATTGGCATGGCCCAAAAGGCCAGCCCACCCAGCGAGGTACAAGGGGGGTAATTCGAAGTACAAAAGTAGCGCCTCACCAGAACCGAGGGATAAACCACTATCGTATTACAACTGCAATAAAGCTTTCTAACTTTTTTGTGAGAAGTTGGGAGTCTGGCGTCTAGGCGGACATCTTATTGGGTGCACTTCTTGGCATCTTCCTTGCGCCTGAAACAAATCGCAGCACTACACCCTTGTACGCACGGTTTTAAGAATAAAATCAAAATATAAGTTATTTTATGAATATTGTTTTTTCAAGATACTCATTTTGGCTTTTTTTGCTCTGGAACCACCTGGTGCTTTTTAAATAGACTCTGACGTTCTTGTTTTACCAAACTTAAAAGTAGAAAATTCACTTACTTAATGTCGGCTACAAAGTTAAAAGGTTTATCACTCTTTTTGTGTAATTATTCGTTACCTTCAGTCACACTTCCTGACCTAAAGGCAACCTTGATCAATGTCATTGGCTCATTGCGTCGAAGCTTTCATTAGTTTAATAATGATGACAGGTATTGGGTCTCCTGTCTCATGCAGGGATGGTGATCTGTCAGCCCCAAATGATACTTTCTGTGAAGCCGATTCTGGTTCTCCAAGTTTACCAAGCCCTCGCCCGCGATATCTTGCTGCTCCAGAATTTGTCTCTCGTGAGATAAGTTCCCGTCGTCAACACCCCAAACAATATTCCAGCGCGGATGACATCATGTGGGTTCTGTGTTTTTTTCTGCTACCTTTCTTTCTTTTTCTGTACTTTTTTCTCGTTTGTGTCGTATGGTGTTTCTACTGTCTTACACTTTTTGTTCTTGAAAACTAGTTAATTTGGTGTCATGGAGTTTGATCCCATTATTTTCATTTCCCTTGCGGTTCCGGTTAACCTTATATAGTCTAAGCTTCCCTTCCTTTATGCCCGTTTTTCCTGTGGGAATGCAAATTGTATTAAGAGGCCATTAATCCTTTAGTCTAGTTGAGGTTCTTTTTTCTCCTTTTGTAAACCAGTTACTTGCATAATGTGTTTGAAATATGTTATCGAATAGAGTGCTCTTTGTTAAATTTTTCAAGACTAATATGCAAAATACCCCTAGTTTTTTGTTGCGATTTCCTAGTTCAAAACCTCCCGATGAGCCTAACGGAGTGATCCAGTCAACAACTTTTCTTCATGCGTACGAGCGGCCAAGGTCGTCTATCGGTTCTTTGTTATCCGGTTTTTTCATTTGTTTGCTTTGCTTCCTTGCAGATGGAATTGCTTGGTGCTCGTATTTAATGTGGTATCGAGGTTGTTTTTTTAGTACTAATTCGCACCACAAATAATCGTTTGCAAGCTTATTCGACAAAAATGCAGTTTTTTTAGGCTGTACTTTCAGAATGGGCCTTGAAACTTGAAAAGTTGTTTCTTATTACAATATTGTTTTTTTTTTCACCTTAAGCGACCTTTTTAGTAACGTTAGCATGTAAATTTCGTTGGTTTGTAGTGTAATTTTGAGTGGGTTTAACCGGCTTTGATCTGCTTCTTGCTTTATTGTTGCTTTACTTTCAGTGATCTTCCGCGAAAAGATCCTCAAGAGGCCAAACGCCATCGAATTGAATGCAGCAAAATCATGCAGAGCATATCGAAAAAGCGTAGGTGTCAATCTTAATAAAAATTAATTTTTGGGACATTTTCCTGCCTTGTCTCTTGGAGTCAAAGACGTATTCTTGAGGACTTTGCAAATATACGTGGGAAACATGACGTCACGATCTGCCCACCTGAATGAATTAAAACATCTACTTGTTTATCTGTTGGTAAACGCAATCACCCCTCAAATGGATGGTTTTTTATAATTAGCTATTATAAATTCTCGCTTTAGATCAGGAGCAGATATCTCAACTTCTAGCTAAACAGGAGAAGCGCCATGTGAACGAGGCTAGAACTGGCAATCGTGTCAACTACTGGCGTAACGACGTCATTCCATCCTGGGATACCTTAGAACAGACCAGTCTGCTCTTTGACGACTGGTGGCTTGGCATACCCTCCCCTGTGCGAAGTCAGGTACCTTACCTTTTGGCTATCTTTTACAAAGCGTCCGTGGTTTTCTTCGTCGTCTTCATACTATCAAAAAGGACTTGTTTTTCTGCATGTGATGATGAATACATTGGTCGTTAAGGAATTGTTTAGCTAGGTTTTCGTAGCTCACAAATGAAAGTGAAAATATAACTGCTTCTCGACTACTTTTTTATCAATCAACTCTGGACCAATTATGTTCAAACTGTAAAATCCTATTTGCAGTAATGGTTAAACGTTTTTGCAGTAATTATGGAGTCTTCCGTGCCACTTTCAGTGGGATTTGTGACCTTTAGTTTTAGCAACTGCTCCACCGTTTTGTAAGCCATGGGGACAAGGGTTTCATTGCATTGAGTGCGGTAAAGGGTGTTCATCTTTGAAAGCGGAAACAGTCTTGACTACAGGATGTTTATGGTCATGTATTTTATTGTAGGGCAACCTCTGTCATCCTATGTGCTGAGTGTTAGGCATCTCCTGATGTCTCAAAACTGACTAAATTCGATCTGTATAACTGGCAGAGACGTGAATAATCCCTTATATATCCCTCTACACCCAGGCTTTGGCCCCATACTACCTGATTTAATAAAGCGGTTTTTTTGATCAGGTTTTATGACACTAAATTACTGTCCCTTCAACAAACTCTTTCTTCTCGAATGGCCTTCCTGCCTACTTTTACTTCATTACGCTCTTAAAGACTACATCTTATTACATGTTAGGCGTAGGGGGCTGTTGTGAGGTCGTTTTCTTCATTTTATGTGGAAGCGTCACAAGACCACCTTATCATGTGCGATTTAACTTCCATTATATGATCAACTCTTCTAATTGAAGTCGCGTCAAACACTGCTTTACATATTGTCATATTTCAAAACCTTTTTTTACTAGTGGCAACCTGCGACACGATGAATGTACCTTAGTTGTGAAATCCTTACATGCCTAGGTGTGGCAGCTGATAATCGGCAATCCGCTCGGCATCACTAGAGACCTCTTTGAAAGTTGCCTCACCCAGAGCCGCTACACTATGCATCGTTTGGAGAGCGCGCGTCGCCTTGCCGACGCCTTCGATCACGCCTCCCAAGAGGATAATAAATTCACCACTCTGATAGCTACCTCATCTAGTACAAGACATTCTGAGCGTCTCTACTCCTTGCCTGGCAATGTGGGCGAGGCTGAAGTAAATGCCTTGTCCCAACTGCGACTTCCGCGTCAGGCGTCTGAAATAGAGGCCCCTGTCATCTCTCGAAGGGTCTTAATTACACCTCCGGATCCCCTTACACCATCGTCCTCTCTCGCCATTCCGGGCGACCTCTCTTCAAGTATGTTCCTTTCCTTCCGTTTTCCCCATTGCCACCTCTGGTCGACTTGCTTGTTAAGTTTGCCGATTCCTTCTCTTTCCTATGGTAGTTTTTGTCATCTGACGGCACAGTGAGTTTCTTGCATGTCTATTATGATTTCATGCATAGTGCTGCCCTGTTCGCTTTGTCGCTAGTTGTTGCATCATTCAGCGTTTGCTTTGGTCCTGTGAGGATGATTTAGGCTTTCTTATCGGAAGTACACTGTTTGTGAAGTCAATACAAAGCGTGTTTTTTGTTTGAAGCAATATTTTGTGGTGAAATCTTTGAAAGACGTGATTCATTTCTTGCCATCTCAATTTAGAACTGAGGTTGAAACTTAGTAGTCCGCTACATCTGGTAGTAATTGAATATCCTAGTGTTGCTTTTGCTTTTAGAGGAATTTCACTTGTAGTTTGTTAAACGAAACATGCATTTGTTGTTGACATAAACTAAAATAAACAGCTTTTTATCACAGTTAACCTAGCTTAAAAGCATTTCTTTTAGCTTTGAATATACTCCCGTCTTTTTGGTAAAGCGGCATTTTCGTGAAAGTCAACCATTTCTCCTAAAGCCTTTTTTTTGTGTATATCCCTGTGGATAAATAAGTAGATGCTAGATTCTGAATTCCTTGTCTATGCGGTGCAATCATCCTCCTCCTCTTTTGGTGCCGGAGTACCTGAGCCTAGCATCGTCTCTTTGTCATAAGCCCCTTTGCATTCCAAATCCCCGCGCATTTGTTGAATATTCCCGACCTTTAAGAATATGAAGACTTTTGTAATGTGTCAACTGAGTGTGCGTAAAGTGGATTTTGTCGTGGGAATTTTATTTAATCTAGAAGCCAATCAATGGGAAATAATACAGACGCATATTGCTAGGCAACCGCTACTGATTTCCAATTCCCCAAAATCACATGAAGGCAGCTGCTTCCGTGTTGCCATTTATTTCCATTTCACTGTGATCAACTTAAATTAAACTAACCGCGTTTTTATGCATTATCCCAAAAGTAATCCTCCTTTCGGTTGATCTTGTATATAAGCTGACAAATTCCTATGTTTGACTCAGTGTAGTAAATCCTGCTGATCTGGACTCAATGGTTGTTAGTTTTTTTTGTTTTTGATGTTTTGAGCTTCTAAATGACCTCTCTCAATCACTTACCTACTCAAAATTCCGTCTGTTTTATACTTACAATGCTGTTTGTTCTGCGTTACTTCATGCTCTATTTTCAACCATTCCAATCTCTCAAGGACATTCTTTTAGTAGAGTTTTAAATGTTTCTTCCTTCCAGCATTGTGAAGGTATGTTTCCATTGGTCGAGAATGTGATGCTTCAGAATTGATGACCCGACCTGACTTAATTGACCACGTCATTATCCGGCAGTTGACCTAGAATCAACCAATTAGAGGGCGCTCGTCGTTCACTCCCTCATTAATCAATTTGCTCTGTTTCATCGCCAGGCTCACTCTACCTTCACGGTAGACCCTTGGAGAGTCCGTCGTTTTGACCACTTGGCCATCACAGTGTTTAAAACAGATACAATTACCCTTCATTGCGTAATTTTTAAGGACTGATCACTTCATTCTACCATTATTTGGCATTTTCGTTATCGTATTATTTGTGTTTGAATAAGAATTTGTTTGAGAAATTATAAAAGTGTGCAGATTAAAAGCCTAGTCTAATGTATTAATTTCTTCTGTTTTCAATTAACAGGCAGGATGTTCTGTTAATTCAAAATAAACCACTCGCTCACTTTTTTAATGAAGTTAAGGTGCTGCAAACACTTTAACAGCACACCTTTCTATTTAATCATCGTAAAATCACTGGAAAAGAAGTCTCAAAGTAGTTAGATGAAAGTGAAGTAACTGGGGAGAAAAGTATCCTGCCGAAGATTTCAACCACACATTATTCGCCATTTTTGGTGATTTCTTGAGCAGTTTTTCAAAATCACTTTACAGAGGGGATTTTTTCGTATTTTTATTAACATTTATGTTATCCAGCGTTTTCATGTAATAAATATGTTTAAAACGAAACACAACCTATTTTTTGATAGAAGTGTCCATTAAGTGTTTTTCTAGGGAACGGATTCCTTTTATCTGACTTTTTAAATGAAATGATTGCCATCATTACCCTATTCATTTGCATGACTTTAACATCAAGCCGTATCTTTGGGCCAAATTCTTCGCCAAGTTATTAATGACTTTGTTGTGGATGCTTGTTGCTTGCATCGTTTGGTGGTTACACTCTGCTTGCTTGTCAACTCGCTTGGGTCTTTTTAAACGTCATTTATCCCTCATTCCTTTTTTACTTTTCCCCAACACAGATGAGGTGGCCTCACTGCAGGTCATTCGATTGGATGTCTCACGGACCTTCCCGATGCTCGGGGTCTTCCAATCGGATGGGTTGCACAACCGCAATTTACATGACCTCCTGGCGGCTTTTGTAGCCTACCAGCCCACTCTGGGCTACCTTCAGGGTATGTCATTCATCGCTGGCATCCTTCTTCTAGTCATGGATGACATCTACCCCGCCTTCATTGCTTTTGCTACTCTCATGAACCGACCCAGCTTCTACGCCTTTTACAGTCTGGATGAATCAGAGGTTCGTTCCGTGGCATATCGTGATAGCAGCTTGTCTTTTCTGACGTAATCGTGTGGAGGCAATATGAATAATTACTTAAAATCGAGCTCTGTACAAACCCTCATTACCTGAATCTGCTTTTACAACTTTTCAAATTTGTACTAGTCGGGGGTTCGTGATTTAGCATGGCGTGATGTGAGTTTGGTGTTTAAGTCTGACTTCAAAGATGTAAGATGCAGCAGTGGCTGATGATGTGTACTGTTCTTTGAGCAACTGCTATTGGCGGTTCATTATTATTCCAGTGCCCTATTCATAGAGGCTATCTGAAACGGGGACTGCTATTTGAATAGTACCCACTTTTGTTACTCTACTGCGTATTATTTATTTGTCTGACACTTCACTGTGTCAACTTCCCATTGTTGTCTCGATAATCTCATTTGATTTCGATTTTCGTGCATGCCAGAGCTTATAAAAATGTAACTGCTGTTACAGTTACAAAAAGCTGTTTTTGATGAAATCATTGATTTGCATGTAACTTCCCCTCATTAACTGATTGGTCAGTAGGGATCATTTGTTACACCTTGATCCACTGGAACAGTAGACTGCCATGATCCTCATGCTTAGTTCCCTTCTTTTCGACCATTGGAACTCCTGGTAATCAGTCGAGCCAATTCGTTTTTAATATTAACATAGTTTTCTTCTTGTAAGACTTTTCATGAGGGAGTATTTACTCATCACTCTTCCATCGAATCGTGCACTATCTATGAACATAGTGGTTGTGTTTTAGTAATTACGGTGCTTTTAAAATGGTGTTTACTCTAGGTGAGTTCTTGGTCTGTCTCTTATTGATGGATGCCGGTTCACGCATTGCTTCTACCAGATTTTACTTGCATTTTAAAGTTTGCGGCTTACTTCGGAGCGTTCGATGCGCTGCTGGAGGACCGAATGCCACGTCTATTCGACCACCTCAAGAGCTGCCGATTGGACTGCAAACTCTACCTTTTCGACTGGCTCTTCACAGTTTTTAGGTAAGGCATCAAAAGTTCATAATTCCAATTACTCCAAACTTGGAGATAGGGAGATTGTTTCGCAGGAACGATTATGTTGGTGTCTTTTCTCCCACCACTTTAGTACCGCCCATTCATCTGCCTGGCTTCACCTCGATTACTCTTAGCATGAAGTTGTTAAGTTTTCCAACTTTAACTTTCGGTAACCCCTCAATCGGAATCTGGGCCTGTTACAGATGCATGTATTTAACTGAAAATTGAGGGGATTTTCAAGCCTCATGCAATTTTACTTAACTCCCCACAGATTCAACTTTCCACAACCGAATCATTCTGTAGCGTTTTTTTTTCGTGGTATCAAGCTAATTTATTGACACACAGATCTTCTTTGATGTATCAGTAGACAGGCTCATACTCTTGTCGAGGACTAAAAGGGTGGGGCATATCTGCTGTAGTGGCAGGATCACTTCTGTAAACAGCCCTCCGTTGGTGTACAGAAGAGCTGAGTGGCTAGTAATACAGGCCTTACGAGTAGATATTCGTACTACCATGCCGAACCACTGTTGAAGCAAAAAAGGCCAGCATAATGCTATTTACAAAAAGACCATGGTCAACCGCTTCACTTCGATAGGAAAATCGCCTATTCCATCTTGATCAAATCACTGAAATTCGAATGTTTAATTAATGAAGCTCAAAAAAAAAATAAGTAAGCTCTTGACAATGCAGCGGACTCATTTTTACTATCTCTAAGGCAAAAATGGGAACACCGCTAGTCCACGTAATGCTTTGACTAATCCAAGGTTATTATAATCCAACTGCTGCTTAAAAATGAAAACACTACCCTTGTTTTCGACAAATTTCCACTAATTGTGGGTTTTTAGTTCAATTGTACGATGTTCAAAATCACTTGCATTAACGCCTAGTATGGAGACTCATTCGATAGCAGAAATGTTTAAAACATGAAAACGTCCTCTTTTTCTATCACAATGGTGATTAAGTGCAATGTTTGCTTGCTCTGCCAAAGAATTGGTCTTAAAACTCATACAGAAGGACTGAGGAGGCTAGAGAGCTCGTCAGAAGACTATGCCACCAAGGGGAAAGTTGAGATCTGATGTTGCTTCAGTTGCTAATTTCCTTGAAGAGCGCGTGGGTGGGACGCTTGTCATAAGTAAATGTGGCTTTGATAACCCTTCTGTTAGTAATCTCTGTTGATTCAGGCATCCATAAACGATGCCTTCATCTGCGATGCTAAAGCTCAGTAGTCTGCCAAGCAAATCGGGATTGATGCCTTTTTGGCTTGGGTATGGTGTAATGCCCCGAGCCCTCGCAGTTTTTCAAATGGGTCGGAAGACGAACCTAATGCGCAAATATCGCTATTTCACTTCTCCTATTGAACATCTGGGGTACTCTATATTTCACTAACTTGCTATTTCACTTAATAGTCGGAGCCTCCCCCTGGATGTAGATTTGCGCATCTGGGACCTCTTTCTACGTGACGGTGAGGCCGCTCTGCTACTAGCTGCGCTGGGCATCCTACGAATGTATGAGGAATACCTCCTCCTGTGGGATTTTGATCGCCTCGCCTCCTTTCTCACCGGTTCTTTGCCTGAGTCCATGTCACCCGATGATTTAGTAAGCTATTCTATTTTCTTAACCATTTTATCTTCCAAATTTCCATAGTTTATGGTCATACACAGTATTATTTCCGACTATGAGTTCTAGCATAAAGACGCGTTGCAGCAGGTCGTACAGATTGATATTAAGGACAAAAGGATGGTTTGGCGATGGGGTGGCTTGTGGGCTGACAATATGCTTACCGACGTATTCAAAATATTTTCTTCTGTCAAGTGATTTGACAATATATCCATTCTGTTGGGAGAATAGTGTCTTCGTTGTGAGCACCCTTGGTCAAGTGGACATTAGTTTACGAATTGCCAGTTTTTCCGTCGCGATTTCATTAAAATATGGCATTTGGTCGTCCCTGGATGCATTACACGACGCTCGAGTCTGGAAGCCGTTTTATTATGCACATAGGCTCAAGCTAACTGGTATGGTTAAAATGTGTGGGGCCGCTTGCCACCAGCGCGCTATCCAAATCACGAGCGACTGAAAGTACCTCTGTGACATTTAAACAAAAAAAACATCAAAGGGCATTGTCTAATCAATCGTTTCCAGTAATCTTTGACTAAGATTTGCTTTGTGAAGTCAGGATGCAACCACACAGGCAGGACGATTTCTTAACAAGGACTTTGTGTCCAACGGCGGTTTAGCCAATGAACACTCAAGTAGGATTACTTCAAGTGCTGAGTTTGGGAGGTGATAACGTTCCGATGTGTCACCTTGATCTTCCTCAGTTTTCATCATTTCCTCATTATCTTTCAAAATACCTTGCCTACAGCGGTTTTAATGAGTGTGAAAATGTCGACATTTGGTAAGGGTGCGGTACCTCTCTCTGCAGCTGATCTTTTTGCTGAACCTTGGGTGCTCAACATCTACGTATTTTAGAACCCCTTTTTTCCCATTTTCAGACATCCTGCATGCGATCACTAGATCTCTCCACGGCTGTTATTAAGAATGCCCTTGAAAAAGCAAGGAGTTCAGTCAAAAGTAACTGCGCCACCGACTCAACTGTTCCTTGCAGTGATTGTGATTCTGAGACACCCTCAGAGGCGCGCCAGGAGCAGTCAGAGGGTCATGGGACAAAGAGGGGCCTCCTCGGCATCCGCAGTCGACGTATAAAGCCACAGAACAATAATAACACTAACAATCACGACATGACATCGGCGACGATCGCTTCTAAATTCTCCGCTTTCCGGCGAAAGCCCCCTGTCCCCGCCGCTACCTCTGCGTTCGGTGCGTGGAGCCAGGAGGTCTCTCTTGACTATCCAAAACGTGAGACGTAACCGTCTCACTATTATCCCAAAGCTGTGATTGTAAACTTATGATAACCTTTTTGGCGCCTTTGACTTGGCATAATTATGCATTCAATAATTTTTAGTAATGGGTTTGGTTTTTGCCGTCCCGGGGAAGGGTATCAACTTCTTCAAACAATAAGGGCAAACTCCTTGGGAGTCGGCTTGTTCCTGCGGTTTTGTTGTAGCTTCTGAAAATTTGATATCACTTTATCCAAGGAAGTTGTTGTTGCAAACCAATTGGCGGGAGAAGGCCAATCCAGTCCTTGGTTCTTTACCAGTAGTAGGGTGAGGTTCGGTGCGTCCAGCGTGTACAAGGGAAATAAGGGTAACACGTTGATTGTTTGTTTAACGGTCGATTTTGTTGAAGAGCCACTTTGACTTGGTCACTGTACTCAACTGAGTGGCTGGCTTCTTGGCTATGCCAGTAGTCCTAGTTCTTTATGTGTCCCGAATATGTATATTCTGACCGAGTATTATGTCACCTTTCGTCTTCAGGGAAGTCTCGGTGTGCTACATAAGGGCTTGGTATTACGGGATGGCCGTTATGATAAATAGTTAAATTTAAAAAGAAGGGTAGATGGGGGACTAGTGATATTGATACACTCATGTGTCCCGAATGGGGAAGTGAGTTATCAAATGCACAGGCCAGTACCTTAAGTTTTGCAATGAGTACATAATAAATAATTAATAAAAATCGCTTGGTATTAAATTAGATAACAGAGCTGTGTCAGACATGTTCTTGTCTCCACTTTGCATAAAAAACAAATGCTAATTTGTTATAAAAATGTCCACATGCACCATGTTTATCAACGATCCTATTATTTATTTAATTATTTGTTCAGCATAAATTAATGAGTGAATTCGAGTGCAAAACGAAAAATTTGGCTAACCTACCGTATATGGGTACTAAATCATGGGGTAGTGCTTTAAATTCCAGAAATGAGTTGTCAAGCTGTCGTGTAAGTTTTACTACGTAAATCAACAACAATATTTGTGTGTCTTCCGATCTGATTGGACGCTGGCTTTATTGGGCGTACTGGGATTGAAGACGTCATCGGTAAAGGCGCTTTTATTTTAACTTTTAACGTTTGGGCGCTTCTTAACCACAGTCATATTTTATTATTCCATGACGCGGCTGTAGTATTTAGGTAATCTAATGTTAAACGGCCCAAACTCATACTAACGATTCATCCTCAATCGTTTTCAGTCCTTGTATGTGCTGAATTCTAGTTAAATCTTAACTACTTAGTGCGCATAGACAACTTTTTTCCTCTTTACAATTTATTATCTAGGGCCTTTTACGTGGTCGGATGTACTTATTTCCTGTCCAAGCTTAGTTCAAGTAATTAGTTTAGTGGTTCGTCTGGCATTCCTACTTTTTTTTACATCACTGCCACTAGTTCCACGGAAACGTAAATGCACAGATTCGCTTATAAGCAGTAGTGATGCATCGTACTATACAGTAGTTCGGTAAACACATGGTTTCAGATTTTGTTTTGCCCCGTCCAACTTATTACTATTAGCCCTGCTACCGTCTCACTACTGCATGATTTGAAATTATTTCAAAATTTTTCAAGCAATCTGGATTACAGTTGTACTTGTAATAAATTTACAGACTTTTCCTATTCGATTTTTTTGACTGAATTTTGCATGTGAAGATCTGACTGCTCATTTATGACCGCAAAGAAATATTTTCGCGGTTGATGTAAAGGGTCTTTTTCATAACGAATCTACTCACCCCATTTTTTGCTGAAAATGCATAATTGCGGTTTTAAAAATTGCGATTGGTACATATGCCTTACTTTTTAATATTTGATTGGTGCTATGAAGTAATGTGGATATGTTTCTGCCATGCTCCACGTACACTTGTACGATTTAATCTCTTTTCGCTGTAGTTGGCCGTGTTAATGGAGATTTTCTTTAGTGGGTAAAAAAAAGATACCGTCTAAATGCCACTTTTTGCAAATATTATATTCAGTTGTCCCCTATTTCTCTAATGGAGTTCATCTGATAAATTATCTAATTAATCGAATTCCGGCTGCACGTCAGCAATCATTTCTGTGCTTTTGTTCCCCATAGTTCTGCGGAAATGTTATTTGGGTGCCGTCTACTCCTATTTGTGGCCTGGTTGATCTCATTGGCAGCCGCTACATCATCACAGGGGCCCACTGAACTAATCTGTTTCGATCCAGAATGTTCCACACCCTATCTGCTTGGAGAGGTTATCACTGATCTCCCTGAACAATCTCTCCGCAAGGGTGCCATCATAGAGATATTCGGTCAATCGGCATTAGAGGAGAGCTACCGCATTAAAGTTGGTGAGCATTTCTACGATGTTCATAGCAGTTTTCTGCGTCTCGGCGCGAAGCTACTTGAGCCGCGGTCTATGGTTCGAGTGAAGCTGTCTCGATTTGACTCCTCCACTGTCCAACCGACTGGAGGTGGTGAGAAATCCGTAGACTTTTCGACTGTCTCTAGTACCAGCGATTCGTCGTCAATCGCGAAAGAAATAACGCTTTCGAGCAAAAGGGTAGACACACCGTCAACTCAACAGAATATAACACCTCCACCTTCTGAAAAGGGGACTTCGGATTATCAATTTTTGCAACAGCAGCAACAACAACAAGAACATCAACAAAAGCCTGGACCGACTGTATCACAATCCTCCGAGCTTCCAAAGGAAACAATAAAGCCATCTCAACCAGTTCAACAGCAGGAAGGAGTTCCTTTATCTACGCTGCAGGCAACTGAAGGTGCGAATATGCGTCCTTCGGATCACAGTTCTACTCTAGAAAAACCTCGTACAATTGACGAAACAAGTTCTTCACTTTCTCCTCCCAAAACAACGGTGCCGGGGTCTGGGTTGGAGACCGAAATAGTATCTCCTCCTGTAGGACAACACCATTTGCAGCAACCATACCTATCTTCAGAAAAGGCGACTTCTGATGGTCGGTTTATACAACAGCAGGAGCATCAGCAAAAGTCTAGGCCGACTGCATCACAATCCCCTGAGATTCCAAAGGAAACAATAAAGCCATCTCAACCAGTTCAACAGCAGGAAAGAGTTCCTTTATCTACGCTGCAGACAACTGAAGATGCGAATATGCGTCCCTCGGATCACAGTTCTACTCTAGAAAAACCTCGCATTTTTGTAGAAACTACAAGTCACTCACCTTCTTCCGAAGCAAAGGTTCCAGGATCTGGGTTGGAGACTGAAACAACGCCTCCATCTACGAGCCAACAACGCCTACAAGATTCTGGGCCTAAGTTACAATCAGTTGAGAGTGTGAGGATGCAGACTTCAGATTTGCATTCACACGCATCGATGCCTGAGACGAATACAGCATCCGTGCATGTAGAGAAGCATGAAGTGCAGCAGCCTTCTATAGAAAAACTACAGTCTCAAAAAACGAATGTAGATATGAAGATTTCATCGGAACCTACGATCAAGATTGAAGAAATATCTCCAAGTACTGACCAACATCGCCAACAGCTTAATCAGTCTCCGTTGCAGGAACCATTTTCACAGGTTGGCACAGGTGCTAAAGCTCCTTCTTCTGATTCACGAACTGTTCTGCATCCAAATATTGAAATGGGCCATTCTTCAGCACAAAATACTCAAACATTGGAACCTCATTTGAAAACTTTTGCAGACCAAAAATCCCAGTATGTGCAAATGCAATCTCCTGTTCCACCTAAGGAGAAGGAAAGGGTTAGTCAGTCAGATCAAGTGGTTACTGATGAATCGAGTGACCATCAGCCAAAAGTACTTCACCATGCTGAATCGGGGTTGAAAGATGTTTCAGAAATAAATTCTCAGGAATTGGCAATTGAAGCATCTGCGCCAGGTAATACTGACCACGGACTCACGAACAAATTTGAAGAAGCCGAGGAACCTCCTTCGTACACCTCAGTAGAATCTCATTCTCCAGATCTTGGTGAATTAGTAGAAAATGACGAAGATCCGCCACTGCGACCACTGATGGACATTGCAACAGAGTCCACCTTCTTCCACTGTCTCTCCTACGCTTCAAATGGCACATTTATGTCTCCCAGCATAGACTCATCCTCTCACATCGTTAAGAAGTCCATCCTAGCTGGTGCGGTACTGTTTTTTGCTCGACAGTACTTCAACGCCGCACAGATCCTCCTCTTCAAACTTCCTCTTACACTTGTTTCCTCTCTCGATCGTATCCTTACTTTCGCATTCCACTTACCTCTTGTTTTCTTCATCGCTTGGCTCTTGTTCCTACTCTCTATCCTAACCACCTGGCAAATAGTGAAGCTGTTCAATCGGCTCTTATTCATCGGCCTCACCTCTTCCAATCCTGATGATCCTAGGAGACGATCTCTGGCTGAGTGGCTAGCTGTTGAAGAGAATGCTAATCTCTTGGCAGGTAGTCTGGCGGACAAAGAGGAGGCTTATGCACGTCTCATTGTGTGGTCCACAAAGGTGAGCGAGCGCTATGAGCACCAGACTCGCAATCACTCCACCTCGGAGACGCGCATCCACAACCAATTACGAGATTTGAAGGCTTCCCTGGCGGATAGTTTGCAGGAGAACAAGGAACTGAGAGTCACTCATGACGCGTTGGTAGAACAGTTGTCCAATGTGAAAACGGAGGCTGCTGCCACCGCCACACGATTGAGAAAGGAGGTGGCTGCACTGAACGACCGATTAGAAGAATGCACCCGTCAGTACACGGAGAGCATTGAGAAAGAGAAGGCGCTTTTAGCCTGCGAGGTTAATAGCCACCAGTCAAGAGCGGAAAACGCAGAAAAGATGGTGAACGAACTGAAAGAGGCAAATCAGCGATTTGAAGAGGACCGTGCTGCTCGAGAACGCGAGCTCTCGAGTCTACGAGAGGCCTTTATTGAGCTTAAGAGTGCTGAACTGAAAAAAAAGAAAATCAGTCAAGAGCTGCAAAGAAATGTGTCGCCGCGGCGGCCGAAAAACAAAACGAAGACAAGGGCTCCACTGGTGGCTGGGAGGTGGAGGATGAATTAGATATGGACGAGATCATTGAGGAAATTGAAGGCCCTCTGGAGCAAGCGAGTGAAGGTGATGGAGATGAAGTTCAGTCCTCATTAAGGGAATTCCTGGAGGTGGGACGCCTCAGAGTGGCTTTGGAAGATTCTGAAAAGCAGGCTCGTGCCGAAACTGCTGCACGTAAACAGGAGACGGAGTTGCGCACTCAACTACAAGAGACGGTGGAGGTGCTCAAAGGCGAGAATGCCGATCTTTCACAAAGGTTGCGTGTAGCCACGGAGGATTGTGACGCCTCGAAGAAGAAGCTGGAGATCCTCTCAGAATATTTCAAAGAGCGCGAGGCGGTGCTCCAACGTGACTTGGGTAGGCAAGCGCTTAGTGAATCGGAATCGATGGAGGAGCTAAAATTTTTGCGTAGCAAACAGGAGTCCTATGAGGTGGAGGTAAAGACCCTTCGTGATCAGCTGGCTTCAGCACGACGCGAGTTAGCTGAGTCTGAACGGGTTAATCGACGTCATATCAGCGAATTGGACAAGCGTTTACATGAAAACTGGTTGTCTGCAAGAGCTCTGGAGAACGTTGTGAAAGATTTGCGTGGTGAGAATAATATACTCCGACAAAAGATGTTCACTGGTGAAAGGGCTACTATAAATAAGCTTCTCTCAGGTATTCCACCCCCACCTCCACCACCACCGCCACCAGCAGTGGCGTTGGCAACTACCAAATTACCGGAAATGCGGTCAACCTCACGACAGTCGGAGAAGAGTGTTGGATCCCATCCACAAATATATCCACCTCCGCCACCACCTTTTCTTCCATTTTCTCAAATTCCGTTAACCGGTCCAGGTGGATCGCAATTTATTCCTCCAATCCCGCCACCGCCTCCATCCCTGCCGAATTCATTACTTTCCCAACGTCAGCAAGTAGAAGCCAACAGACAGGTTCCACTAGCAGCAGTCCCAGCATCAACATCGCGGGATGCCGCTCAATCCTCGCCAAAGTCAGGTTCCAACACCTCGGGAAGCAATCGTTTCATCAAGCAGCAGCTGCAATATCACCAGCGGTAGCGACTAATTGGCCTTGGCTGTGTTGCAGTGTTTAGGTGCATTTCTGAGAGTCATGGAGGTACTCACCTACCCCCCCCCCCCCGCCTTTAAGCTCCTTGCTTTTGCTACCACTGTGAGAAGTGAAACTAATGCCCCCTTTTCCCTCCCCTTGTGCTTGTGATTTACTTCTAAAGCGCTTTCATTTTTTTCCTCGCGCACCATACCTTCCCTTCTGTGCCTATACTAGCAATTTCGGTGTGCACATATTTTGACATGTTCGTTTTAATGCCACGTATACGCATCTCCCAGTGTTTACGCGCAGCCGTTTTTTGGATTCAGAAAAGTCGGTGTCACCTCTACAACGGTTACAAACAATCAGAGCATTGGTTTTCACACTGGGGGGCCCCTGGAATTCACGTATTCGTTGATTGGGTGATGATGTGATTTGGTTAGCGGGAGGAACGCCCACCTGATGCATTGATTGGGAACTGTTCACCTCGTTGCCCTCATGTGAACAACACTATCCGCATTGCTCACGCTTCAATACCGCACCTTTTGGCAAATAATCCTCCGTGAAATAACCACGACACAAAATCAGACATTCCAGTGCATTTGTATCTCTCTGTAGTGTGCTTGTATTTGATGCCAGTGTCACGTAGATAACATCTTCCTCACGAGCTTACAACTGACTGTGTTGAAGTGTGTGCAGCGTCCCCCGTCGACTCGTTTGAGATATTAAGGTGCAAGGTCGAAGGGGTCTCGGCAAGAGCTCGGTCTTACACGAATTTGATGATGGTTAAAGTGTAGAAATGCGCAAATTTTGCTGGAATCCAACTTGAGATGAGAGCTAGAATTGTGAGAAATAAAATGCCTTAATACCTGAGGCAGATACGTGGATAGTGCGACACAACTTGATGGTTCCAACCGATACAATCCCATAGTCAGGGGCAAATCCGCCAACAGCCATCATTCCATCTTGCACCAACGATGCGTTTAATACACTCTTTCACATTACTGCGGTGCAGACAAGAGAGGTAACGAGAAACAAAATCACAAATCACAGCAGAAATGTACAAACGAATCCAGTCCAATTCAAAGGATAGAGTAGTGGAGAGCGCCGCCTTTTTGTGGTCGTCCGCAAAGAGAGAGGGGGGAAAGGCATAGGACAGGTTTCCTGAAAGACGAGGCTTAGGAAGAGGAAGGCAAGCTTTAGATCACTCCTCAAAGTCGTTTGGCCATCCTTCGACGTCTGCGCTCGGCCTCCATGGCCATATCCTCCTGATCTTCTCGAGCACCGAGTCGCATACTAAAGATGTAAAATTTTTAGAAATCTTCAAGTCACATGAAAACTTGAGCGTTTCAAATGGCAGCTTTAGTGCGCAGTTTGCGCATTTTCGGTTTTCTTAAAGTTCAAACCACCAACACACAATAAAATTTCGTGGTAAAACTAGGGCCAAGATGAATGAAAAAAAGTAAACATCGTTTATCAACGAGTTTGAGCTCCCAGCGACTAAGCATGGAGAAAACAAAAACAGCCAAGCTCTTCCAACGACTTAGGCAGTTCGATCATTAAAACAGGACTACCGCATTCATGGATCGAGATCTTACAAAAGTAACATCACGACTACAAAATATGAAACAAATTTTCACAACCGAAATCTGTGAGTGCAATCATTTAAGAATTTCAACTAACTGGTGATAGAGATGTGGCACAATATTTATGGGAATAAAGCAAAGCATTGTTAATTAAAAGTACGTTAAACACTGGGGGGAGACACGCTCTTGCGAAAAAAGGCCAATAGTATGAGAATCTAAAAAGCCGTATCACTGAATCATAATGGTATAAGTCGTACCTGCTTGATGAAAATTGACATTATAGCCAAGTTAACTATGACAGGCGGAATCAAACAACATTCCAAAAGTAGCTACGCACCTCAATTTCTCTTCCTTCTCGATCTGTCGATAGGACGACTCCATGGAGGCGAGATTATCGTACTTGCTAATTTTCGCGTATTTATTTGGATCAAAGTGAAGTGACTTGTGGATGTCCTTCACCGCTCTCAAATAGTCCTTTGCAGAAGTGCAGTCCGTATCGTCGATGAAACTGTCATCACTAGCATATTCGTCACTCTCGTCATCCAAGTAAGCGTTTGGAGACCGTCCGCTGCTGGCTGTGGGTAGGGAGCCGTACTGTGCTGCGATGCCTTGCACTGTAGGCACAACCGCACGGGACCTCTCCATTGTCATTCGTGGTTGGAGGCTGGGCTGCTTGACCGGAGGCTCCATGATGGCGGGCGGTCTCCTCTGATCATTAAAGGGTAGTGCCGCCAGACGGAGGGATGAGTTACCATTAGAGGGGGGAATTGCCTTAGAGATCGAGTTTATAGAGTCGAAAGAAGTTTTCCTAATAGACGATAGAGAAGCCAAACCTGACTCGACTTTAGATCGCGGTAGTCCTAGCTGCGCAGCGATGCCTAAGGGTCGAGGCATATTTGCAACATTGCCTGGCGGAGGCTGCGATGCAGGCCGAGCTGGCTGTTGGACTGTTTTTAAATCGGAAGAATGGGACTTAGAGGAGGTAGAGATGGAATGAACAGGTCTAAGTGAGTTGCTTGATCTGTGATGTACTGGCGCCGCAGTGGCACGTTTGGAATGCAAAGAAACATTGCTAAGAATGGTGGGAGGGTGGATGAGTAATCTATTTGTACTGGAGGAGTTCAGACTGACAGAGCGGTTCACATTTACAAGTGATGAGGTAGAAAGTTGAGGCGTTTTATGCTTAGATGCGATTCTCTGCATACTGGTGTCTCTCGTTTTTTGGACCGGAGCTTTAGCCTTGGAAGCAATTTGTCGTTTTGGATCACTTGAATGAATACCCGTTTTCGAAGAATTAAGGTGTGTCGATGCAATAGCAGCAGGGTTAACTCCATTTGGTGGGATAAAATTGCCATTGGATACATCTAAATGACCTTTCCTCGGGATCCGGCATTGTTTTTGGTTATTTAATGACTGTGAGGGATTCAAACTCGCAACTTTAGGTATTTTAACTGCAATCCTTCGTTTCTTCAAAGAACTTGGAATGGGGGAACCTCCACTCATCTCCTCCAAAGCATCCATCAGTGAAGACGACCTCTTCTTCGGTATGGGTGTGGGGATATATACCACGCTTGACTGATTCCCACTTTCAGAAGGCGCATCAACCTTTAAGGATGATCCATGGGACGTATTTAAGGAATCATATTCAATGCTTTTATTCTGAGAGATAAATGAATGTATTGGTTCCCTGCGTTTATTTGCTTCTTCGATAGCCTTGCGTTCATTTATAAAGTGCTCTCTCCTCCTCTTTAATTCATCTGAGATTTTTTTAATCTTAATTTATGATATGATTGTGAAAAATACCTTATTATCATTCCGCGCCTGATTTTGCTGAGCGAGTCTAAGGAAATTCTGAAAACTCATCGCTTAAAGGTGAGATACGATCCTAAGCTAGCGCAAAGGATGGTAGCCCATTCAAACAAAATTATGGACTAAATCAAAGAATTTACAGGTTTTAAAGTAAAACTAGCCTTTGGTTATACGTACACTACTTTCATGCAACCAAGGGTGTCTATAAACAGGATGTTCTGCAATTTCAAGAACAGAGGAGTAGTTTCTCATTCTAAAATGAAAATTACCTAGAATAAAACTTTTCAAACTTGTAAAAGGCAGAGGTAATGACGGTAAAGTTTATTCATACGTTGCTCTTTTTTCTGCTACCGACAAGTAAATATAAGCTGATATACATAATTTTGGGAAACATTCTACCCAGTGAATCTAGTTTTCTTTTCAAATGTTATACGGCACGAATCCCATTCATCTCATCTTTTTTGACCTTCATACAAATTAAACGTAGAGACTGACCCGTTTGAGAGGCGATTGCTTTCTCCCCCTAAGAGGTAAATCTAAATAACTGAATCCCTGTATAGCTTCGTCGCATTTTACATCGTCTTCACTGATCCCACCTATAAATCGTCGTTAAATTTGCCATCCAGTGGTTTTTTCGTTTTGCTTGGTAGTGTACCGTGTGGATTTGCTTTATGCAATGAAAGGTTACTGGCTAGGTATGGAATTGTTCGTTGTAGACGAGGTAGTGTGTAGTTGAGAGCTCTTTCACCACCCGGAATAGATCGTTGCTCCAAGAGTGGTAAACCTTAGGATGCATTACTAGCAAAGAATCTGTCTCTGTATTTGTGCTAAAAATCCGTCTAGGTGGACTTTATTTCATCTGTTTTTCGTAATATTTCTTTTGCCTGATACAAGACAGTCATGAGTGCTTGCGAGCGTTCTTAAAGATTGCCGTCTGTCGCATCTGTATTTAATAGAAAGACACCTGAAGACACCCACATTTTGCAACCTGCGAGCATTTTAATGGGCGGAACACTCATTAACGTATGAACGGTGTCTCTGTACGCTAAAAATGGCACGTTCTAAGCTGAAGTCTTAGTCTTCCAGAAGCGATTTTTTGGTGAAGGCTCTAGGCAACCCGATCAGAGTGCATTTCTTTCTTTTAACCTGTCCATTGCCTTGCGGACGCTCAGATTTCGTGCGTGCATTTAAGATCTGAGTCGCCTTACATAGTTCAGTAAATGCAGGGCCTTGACGGCTATAAAGCGATTTAAGCACTTTCAGTTGAAGATAAATGAAGCAACTATTTAACTGTCCTTCGCCTTCGTGGGTTCTGCAGCGGTTACTTTCATTAAGTACCCTATTATAGCCAGAATACACCGTTTCCCTCTTTTGGTAGGTGGTAGAGGACCCATAATGTCTACACTTACTCCTTTCTCCTTTCGCTGCAGTGGTGCGATAGTTACTGAGTGAGGTCTTTTGAAGCAGCTGCAAGTAATACAGATCCGGCAAAAGTCTAATAAGTCTGAAGTAAGTAAAGGCCACCATTATCCTTTATTTGAGTTGCTTAACATCTCATTCACTAACGTGGTCGAGTTGCTCTTGCAACTTTAGTAAAACTGTTTGTACTAATGAGTGTGGCAGCACTGAGAAGGTTTTGACCATTCTTGTCTAGTCCATCAGGCCACCTTGCTTGACGAGGTCATCCCTTTCGCTGTGGTTTTATAAGTGGATGTCAGGAATTCTTCGCAACCCCGAGTTCAAAACAAAATGGGCAGTTTCGCTCATCTTTTTAATGATAATTAGTACTTAAGCTTAAAAATATGTTTTGCAGCATAACTTTATTTATTTTCTCGCTATCAGTCCTTGGGACAGTGCGCATCCTAACAGCCGAAATTCTTTACAGTATCTTTGCTTAGCTAGCATTTGGGTGGATAACGACGCGCTTTTGCTGTTTTAAATCAATTTTAAAAGTTCACGCCGTCTTTGAAAGGTCGAAGATGCGCCGCCGCCGCCTCAAGTGTAGAAATATCCTTGTTCATTTTTCTTCCCTGGCTTTCTTACCAATTAAAAATAAAATAGGGTTTTTCTGAGACACATTTATTGGTTGGAGTCAGTGGGAATGGGTACAGGTTTAGAGGACCGCGACACTAAGTTCTTCTCCGGTTCCGAAGATGCTGACCAATCCTCATTTGTGAGGCTCGAGTCCACTGTACGCTTCCTCTCTAGAAGATGCATTTGATTAACTTAAGTACCGTAGTTAAGCCTTAAAAAAGAACGACTAGGTAGTGTAGTAATTAGTTGTTTAGTAAGGGACCACTTCTCGTGATTGTTTTTGTCCTTCTGGGTAGGCTGGCTCCCGGGCCATGCCAGGAAGCCTTACTTCCGCAGCAAGATAAGTTTTTAAATATTTGGGGGCAATGTTTCCTAACATCTCCAGAAAAGTCTTGGGGTGCTGCGTGCCAATTTATTATCTTTTATTATATTTGCCCAATTCTTCGACATTCAGTTTACCAATTACTATGAAACTTTTTATATTTTGCACAATGTTTGCATAAAGATGCTCTTTAAGCCTTCAATTCAATTTAAAATTTGTGTTTTATTGCCTTACGCTTAATAGGATTGTTCTGTGGTATGCTGCACGTCAGCGGGCACTACGACATTGCTATGTGTTCGGTGGTAGGTTCTTGTGTTGTTATCACTCAAAGAATTGGGTATTTGTTTAATCCAAATGGTTGGTAATCCCAATGACATTTGTTTAACTTCATTTAATGAGACCCATCGCTGGCATTACATAATTGCCTGTCGCGGTAACCATGCCATAATGTGTCTGCAGTTCTAGTATATTGTTCTTTTGGATCTTCCTCAGTACTTCATCTAGTATTTGACTCAGATATTGGCATGAAATTTGCCTTCCTGGTGTTTGCTTGTGAAATGTACTGTAAATCCAAAATCACTAATTTAATTCATGCTGGTGGCTATCTCTATCCAAATGATTTCATCGCCCCTTAGGGTAATGGAAGAAGAGGTATTAAGTCGGCATCGTAAGGAGAAGAAAGAGCTTCAAGGTAACGTTTGATAATGCAACTGTCGCATTTTCGCATTAGCTAAAATTCAGAGCCTGAAGAAAAGTGTACCTAAGGGCGATCGTAATCGACGCAACGCTGTACAACAGGAAATCGCAGCATTAGAGAAGCAGCTTGCTGGACGACAGGCTGAAGAATTGAAGCAGTTAAATGCTTCTTTCGATATCCCTACTAATTCAACATCAGGTACGTTCCCGCCACTTTCAGCAAAACATACCCTCTATTAGATCTGACTCCTCTCAATGGAAGTGGTGAAACACCACCATCGAGGGTCAGTAAAGCTGCTAAACGACGTAAAAAGGCCGCGGCGAAGGCACAATCTCTTTCAAAGGCTGTAGAGGAGTCTCTTGCCAGGGATGCCTCTTCAACGTCTGCCCTCGAATACTGCCAACTCGAACGCGCTCTCTTTGAGCGTGGCCTTACACTGCACAAGGTGACGCATCTGTCCATTGATTTATGGTTTACCTTAGTTATTAAATATTACCCTTAACTACCGATTGCTATGTCTTCTAGGCACTTGCTTCTAGCTTTTAACTTCTGATTACTCTAAAGGTTCCCTCGGATGGCGACTGCCTATTTGCCTCCATTGCGCACCAATTGGATGTACTGGGTCTAACAGAGTGTTTGATGGAAGCTTGCGACAAATTCGGTGTGACGCCGCCTGCCGCAGAGGACGTGAAATCCACTGTACGATGCCTGCGAATGCTCGCCTCTTCAGTTATTCGACACAATGGAGAGGACTACCTACCTTTTATTTGCTCGGAGCCGGATCTGACCTGCGATTCCACTATCGGTTAGTTAGCATTTCAGTGCAGTCCCACTCGTTTCTACTGTCAACACAACACTGGTTTTCTTCTTTGTGATACAAACTTCCCTTAACACGAATGTCTTTAAAACTCCTGTCCATGTTTGTGATTTGAAATAACGAAATTCCACCACTACCTTATCTCAATAGCCGAATGTGGGACGAAAACTTATTCAAATTATCTGTGTGAAAGTCGAGGTGGGTTCTTTAATTCCAACTGCCCTTAAAGGTTGCCACAAATGATCAAGTTTTGAACCAAAAGTACATCAGAAAGTCTTGCTCAGGTTGGTATTTGTCAAAATTTAGGAATTGTCTCATAACTTAGCTATGAAGACTGAAGCAGAGATTTGGGCATGTGACGAGCAATATTTTTTGTCTATATTTGGGGATATGTTGGTGGTTTGTTTTAGAAAGCCCGGCTTGTGTTTTACCGCTTTTCCATCGGTAACGATTGTCTGCGCTGGAGTCTATGTACCTAGGGTTCTGTCTTGCCAGCGTTATTTCTTGCTTGAACTGTGAAATCGGCTCTTTTTGATAAATATAGGTGAAGAAAGTGTTGCAACAGCCTAAAGCTGAATACGCATCGAGAAAAGCAAAGAATATCTGTTTGTTCCTCTATTTGTCATGGCCTCAGCATCTTCGTTATGTATTAACCATTCACCAGCTTATCCTTCAATTTAGCTACGATTGATCTCTACTGCAAGAAGCTAGAAGCGCCAGGCACTTGGGGTGGTCAGCTGGAGGTAAGTGATTGTCCTTAAGCAAGCCTTCTCAAACTTTCTACCCCCTTTTACTAACGCTACCTTCTACCAGATTCAGGCTCTCTCCACCGCGTTGGAAAGACCCATTGAGGTTCTACACACGGCAGGTCCGGTGATTCGATCGGGCGAAACGTTCGCCGCCTCTTCCAACCCACCAGCTCCTTTGGTTATCACGTGAGTCATCCACTGCTTTCATCGTTTCTCGATGAAGAGACGTTGATATTATATTTGCCCTTTCAGAGAGCACCCAATAATTTACAGTAGTTGTAAAATTCTAAACTATAAATAAGGGCTTTATGATTGGTGATTGTTTCTACATCGTCGGTCCGCTTTTAAGTGGTTTGAGGGGAAAACCATTTGTCAAATTGTTCTGCTGTTCACGAAAGAAATGCGATTCTCGGTATCGTGCTTTTTTAACTCGTCAGTGATTGTAAAAGGTTGGATTTGGCGTGTCTGTCCGCCATATTCCGCAGTTAAACTCTCCCAAGAGGGCTTTTAATCGTTAAAATATGCAGATTGACAAGTCATCACATTTTTTTGGCAGCTATCTTGCACTTTTGACCGGTGCTTTTATTTTTTGCCTTTCAGGTACCATTACCACGCATTTTCGACAGGAGAGCACTACAATTCTTCCAAGCCACTGTAGGTGGAGGTTGCACCCTTGCCTGACCTGACTGGTCCTACTGTGGGAACTACATCATACAAGCGTCGATTTCCACAGGGAGGAGATGTTTCATAATGTGTTTGTAATCATTGGCGTTTCATGAAAATAAATTTCTAGTACAAATCTATTTACATCCTTATCAGATCCTACTGTCAGAAACCAAGGTTTGTAATACGGCCAACTTGAGGAGGCTGTTTGCAAGGTTAGCATAAGTGCATGGACTCTGCGAAGAAAAGTTCAAATTTTATCATTTAAATTCAATTTGATAAATTGTCCATTGTACATAGTTGTTTACACAATCACCTTTTCAAATGCTTCTACTGGGGCGTGGGTTCTGTATAGTCGATTCGACAGTTGAGAGCTTCCCAAATCCCAATTCCTCGCGTCTGCCGCGGTATGTGAGGTCAACAACTATAGAAGCAGCAAGCTCCACGTTCCCACTCACTATTGTAGCCAAGGGGAGCACGAAAGGCAGAGATGAAGCGTGTTGCAGGGGTGGTGGTGCTTAAAACGGTCTTAATTTGACATCCGATTTCCAAGTTGCTGGGATCAGTAAGCAATCATACTGATTGGATTTGGCTGTGGCTTTTCGGTTTCCACGCCTGGTACAGGCGATGAGGTGTTTAATCTCGCAAAGCTAGATCTCGTGTGCTTTTTGTCTTCTCTTTTTTTTCCTCATTAGAACACGCACAGACGGTAGGGAAGGCATGGACAAGATAAGAGTGAGCTAGGTAGCTTAAAATCGCCTCATTTCTTGTTTCCTTCTCGTGCAATTGCAAATTGGAGGCAGAAACGAAAATTGGCAGAAAAGCAGAAGCGTTACTATTAGGGAATTTGTTAGAGAAAAAAATCACTTTCAAAAGGAGCAATGCGTGCGGACTTGTAGAGCATTATCAGTATGGATCACCCAGCTGCAGAACAAAGTATCCGTACTTTATCAACAACGTGACAATTGTTTGTACCACAGCGATTAAAATGCCTTCAACTCGGCCCGTTTTAACATGACACGCATTTGGATAAATAATCAGTAAACGTCAATCCGACATAAATTGATCATGGATGGGTAGATCAGATTTTTATTGCGTACCACCTTTTGATTACGGCATCTATTTACCGTGAAAACCACCTGATTTAGGAACTACCAGTCCCATTCAGAAGTCAAAGCAGTCTTCTCAAATGTAAATACACTGACCTCCTTCTAAATTGGCAAAGGAATCTTGACCTACAACGGATCATAGTTTCCCGCCTCTCTGCAGCTCCATAAAACAACAGTTGTAGCGTGCCGAGACTTTCTTGAAGACGAAAGAAGAGAAAATACTCAGACAGAACATGTACTATCGACCTACAGAAGGGAGTGGCGGATAGTGAGATGGCCCGAAGGTCAGGCCACCCGGGGAGGGCACAACGGCGGAGGTCCTAAGTGGCCCGTTATCAAAATTGAGAGTCAAGTAAAACATTACCTAGCGCCTCTCATCTTTTGAGCGTCATCCCGTGTCAATCAAAACGTAATCGGTACTGTATGAAAAACCAACACGAATCAACCTCGCCAGTCATCAAATTGCCATAAAGATGAGGTATTTGACCGCAGTCACTGGGCCCACTCAACAATTCTACTGGAAATGGAGTTTTACCGCGTGCGGAAAATGATTGGGGGACGGGAGCGTGCGGTCAATCATTAGTCGTAGGAACATTGGCCCAAAAGCGGAGTCATGTAACAAAGGACAGGGCAGAACCTATTTTAGTGAAGATTGAATTTCGCATCCACTCCTCCTCCCCACTTGCTTTTCACTTCAAATCTGCCCAGACATGTGCATCCGCGTTCTATCCAGCTAGTGGAGCAGCAGTGGTATCGTGTGTTCACATAAATGATCTTTACACAGGTACGGTAGTCAGTTCTGAAACGAACTTTTTTAGATGTTTCACGGTTAGTGTCGCTTCAGTGGCTACTAACTTTCCTGCAGACCATGAGATCGGGGTGGTTGCGGAAGGTACACGTCATCTTCAGTCCTCCTGTTATGTATCGTCGTCAATCTGCCCGTCCGTGACATATACACTTCTGCCATCATACGATTTTTCACCCAGCAGTAAAAACCAGGATATTTGTTCTTTGAGATCGGTTTTGCCCCACGCTCCCACAAGTGCAGTTAGTTGAGACTTCCCCGAAGACATAATGGTTGGATGGGATGTGTTGACCTACAGAAGGGCCTGAGGGCCACAAGGCTGACCCGTGGGTCAAGCCTCACGATAGAGGTGCAATGACGGACCCCCTGAGAGGTTCGTTACCAAAACCGAGAGCTAAGCAAAGTATTACAATAGGCTGTGGTTTGGTGAAACAAACCCGCACGCAAAAAGCGCTATCAGCCCAACACTCGTGCTACTTACAAGACACAGTAGCAAATCGACAGCACACTTTCTTCAAGCCAATAGCCATGGAACGAGGTCAATTCTAGCACCTGTTTCGTATTCCCAACCGCTTAATCCCCATAATATACGTAAAGTTGACCGGAAGTCACTAAAACATTGTTGCTTAGCTACTAACATTCGTCCAAAATACCTAAGTAGTAGAACTGTTACAGGCAAGTAGCGAGACGGCCAAAACCCCAGACAGGAGGTGAGGTTATTAAAACATACAAAACGCAATTTCATAGCAGAATAACAATCCTCCCAACCCAGAACGCAAGTAAAATTGGTTTATAAAAGTAAATTAAGACCACACGGAATAGGAACGCCTCCGAGACGTCACGAGTGTAAAGAAGAGGGGGACAGACGATCAGTTGAAGCAGTCGGACTAACAGTTAGTTAAGCCAGAAAAGAAACTACCACCTTGTAACAGAGATGAGGATTGACGTCGAATAGAAAATAAGCACACGCATAAACACCAAACAGATAACTGGTGAGAAGTAAAAAATAAAGAACTCTCGCCTCAATTTCTTAGATTCAGTGAGTTAAATCTACAGCAAGGCACTAATGCAGTGGAGGAAAAGAACAAGCCAGCTACATGCAACAGCTTAAAGATTATTCACAACTCCACTGCCAGATGTCCTGTACCAAAACAGAATTCAGCTCCATTCCTGTAACACCTTTTGTTAAAAAAATATATTATATCAGTAATGACTGAAATTCTTATGTATACAAGCACAAGCCATCAGTAACAGGCCATCATTATTGCACGAATAGAAGAAAAGGAGATGAACATCAAACGCGCATCAGGTGGCAGTAACCTCGCAAACATGTTCGGTCAAATCAAGGAGGTTTTCCCACTTCACAATTTGGTGTGCCTCACGCCAGAGGAAGCAGAGGTACTGCGGTGAGCCTCGATCGATCTCTCCACTGCCCCCAGATACGGTATTGGCGGTGGTGGGAACGAGAGCGCGCACCAGTCCTTCACGGAAGGCCACGTCCTCGCGTAATCGATGTACCAGCGCTTCCGCCTCCTCCTGCAACACCGACCATGGAACATGCTGCGCCATCAGCGCCCTCCCCCCGTCTCCGTCCTTTCTGTTACCACCGCGCTTCGCTTTTCGCCGACTGGGTGAGATCAGCGGGCTGGCCGGAACGATGGCTGCGGCGGTGGGATTCACCTTTAGTTTGCGCAGTGCAGCCAATCGCTGGACCTTATATATTAAGTAATAGTAAACATTAGAAAGCATTAAAAAGAATTTACGTCCAGTGCTAATAATACGCTTAGGGGATAGTATGACCCGATTGATAACACACGTCACTAAGGTGGGATGTGAAATAGTTCCAAATATCTCACCAAGGCGTTTGATTCTCAGTGTTAAATACTGGTACGATAAGTACAGGTGCCTTGAAACCGCTGAAATAAGTAGGACATCTGCTTAAAACTATATACTAGTGAATTAAAATCGCTTGCCGTATTTTAAGTAATAAAACGCACAAGTTCAGAAAAGTAACAGTTTCAAAATAAGAAACAACAAAGGTCGATGTATATGCGATAAAATAAGAAACTTACAGCCTTCTCTACCGATTCCACGCACTCCTGAAGACTCTGTAAAATAGACTCCAGTGAGTCAAAATCCTCTTCTATCTGTCGGGCTGCCGCGAGACGAGCTGCCCTGATCGGATCGCCCGCAAGGAAAAGCCTGCAGGCAGCGCTACATTGCGGTATCTAAAACCGGTCATGGGAATAGCGGTTAATCTAGCCCTACTGAGACTGGCACGTTTTAAGCAGTAACTGTAAAATACTACACAATTTTGTGGCACAATTCCAAAGCCCGATTCCATAACTTATAATGAAATTAGGAGCCACTATGATAGACCAAAAAAATGAATAGACATTGTAAATAGAAGCGTAAATACGTTGAATAAATTTACCAATTTCAGAGACCAAAGCTCATCACCTTGGCTGCCGGACTTAATGGACACAGACTCGCGCATGAGATTGTAGGCGAGTGAGGTATACACTTCTCCAGATCTCAGCACAGCACTGTCCCACTTTTTTCGGGTACCTTCAATTAATTTGAACTGTTTGTTCAACCCTTCTATAATGAAACTTTGGTCCACCATTTGTCTCAGAAGCTTTGAAAAGCCTAAAAACAGTTGAAGTGTGCTGTATAAGGTAACATAGAAAAGCGTAACATTACGAAGCTATTACACAACTTAACAGGCGGCATTAAGTCAGCTCAGATGTTATATATTTTTCAACAAACCTAAACATCAAAACAACTAGACATGGCGTATTTGTCCCTTCCCGTAAAACCAATCAACACAAAAACTACAAATACCTCACTAGAATTATAGTACTTATTAAAATAACTACTAAAAAGAGAATGCTTTTTACAAAATGTCTATCGCACTATAGGGAGGTTGTATAATGCGATCAATAGAGGCAAAAACCCTAATCTAATTTTAAAGCGAAAACTGTGAAGTGATGATACTTATTGAGTGTAGCATCAATGGAAGGTAAATGCTCCAGTACATTAAGATCGAAGAAAAGGAGGATCAATTTTAGTCAATGAATGGGCGGAGATTTGAATGGGGTAAGATTGCAATAATTAGGTTAAAAGTTGCGCCTTAAATGAGAATCGGGCAATCAGCTAACCTCATGAAAGTCGTCAGAATTCCCCAAGGCGAAGATTTCATTATCCAGACTCTCCCAGACTTGTACTGACTCCCGTCAACTCTGACTTAAAAACGCATTAATCGAATCAACCTGTTCGTTTTGAGCTTGAAGTACAGAGGGGAAGAGACAAACGAGGAACCCGCTACACTTGATTCTGTCTAGTTTGTTGGTATTGGCCATGTCCTCACTTTTTGGTTTTCTTTACCAGCGCAATCGCAGAGGCTCATGGGGACTTTGATGCTTTCGTGATCTCGACTCGATTCATCTCTTCGAAGGGACGATTTACTTCAAGCAGGAGGGGTGGCGTAGATAGAAGTGGTTGCCAAATGGGGCTAGCTTTGCCGGTATTTATCGTATGCTTCGCGATACCTGTTTGTCCCGGTTCAAGGAGGGCGCTGCAAATGTCATTTGCGTCTCCTTCCAGTAGTGCAACATCTGCTTTGGTTTCAGGGCTTTAATGGGTAAAAAAGGCTCCCTGCGCAAAATTTAGGGCGTCTTTGGCGTGACATAAAAAAGCAGCACCAAGTATCACGACTCAAGCCGGTTCTGAGCATATAATAAGGTCCGTTGTCCAGGTTTCTTTTCTGCTGAACGTAGTCTTGTAGAAGGAAAAGAGACCTTAGCCTTACTACAGAGTGAGGAAAACCGGAGAATTCGCTATTGATTTAGCTGGGCTTGAGTCGAGAAGGAAACTGAATGGATATCCATATTTACTTGGGACTCGCATAAATGTATGGATGCCGTTTGGGAGCAAATAGAGTCGGTGAAAGGAAGGCTCACCTGAACTTGGGCCACAGCACGAAGGAACATGATGTGGTGCTGATTTTTACCATTTGTTGGGCATCTCGTAAAGCGAGGTCGTACAGAGTTCCTAGCGCCTCTTGATTGCGAACTGGTCTTTATGCCGCAGTTTCTCAACCATAATGAGTGGTCAGACTCCGTGTCTGGAATGGACGGTTATCCCGTCAACGAACCTGTTTGGAGACGAGCCTAGGAAAGCGCGATCTGCTGGAAATTGGAGATTTCTGGCGTACTCCATGTCGTCCTCGCCACCTTTTTGATAGCAAAAAAGTCTCTGGCTGAGAACTGATTTTCTTGATCAATGATGAGTTAAGGTGTCGCAGCATCATCCGAAGTCAGCGTCGTGGGTAATATCGGCGCTTACAACGGTCTGAAACAAATCTTAGTGGAAGGTAAAGAGGATGATGGCCAATGCTGGCTTTAAGGACAGAGAGAGACGTTGAATTTTGCGGTTCCGAGCCATTCTTCAAAGTTAATCTTGACTTTAAAAGGAGATTCGGGGGACCCGGCAACTAGTGTACCGCGTTCATGGAGTGTACCGTTTGAACAAACAGGTAGGAACACGTTTACTAGCCACAGTTATCGGGAATCAGTACAAGTATAAAAGTGGTCCAGATACTGAACTATTACTTGCATTGAAGAGTTCTAACGACGCTTCCATCACGAGGTTAGAGTTGATTGCACGCATCTCAGCCTAAGGGGGCATTTTAAACAATCTGAGTATTAAAATATAGTATTTCAAAAACGAGTTACACGATCATTTGCCAAAACACTTTTAATTTAGTCAGACAGTATTTATGGGCCACATGTCTTGGTTACATCGGATCCTTTGTTTTAGTTGCTAGCATATTATTAATTGACACCTTAAACCTACTTAGTTAATTGTTACAGAATTGAAAATTGACTTGTAATTCCGATTTTTTAAAAAGCTGAAATCCTGCCTATCTTTTTTCGGTGGCCTACCCATGCAGAGCACATATGGCAGCTCCCTATCTGTATTGGTCGTGGTCCGCTCTATTTGAATTAGCGGCCTCCGCTGTTAGTAGTGTGCCTGCACTTATCGTCGCACGTAAGGTAGGGTCCAAATCATGCCAGAAATGTCTCCCAGCTCCTTGTTTTTTAGAAACTATTTGTCACTTCCTTTACGATCCGAATGATGATACGGGGCATAGCTCTACGGTTTGGCTCACATCTTTAGCTGAAATTTCCGTTTTTATCTAAGATCTGCTATCCCAATTCAGCTACCATTTAGCCTGTTTTTTCGGAATGGTGTTTATTTTGTTTCTTACTTCCGTTCTTGTATTCTTTTACACGCAAATCCTTTTTTACTAAAGCCATACGCTTCGGCTATGAATGACTTATCAGGGAATAAATCCTGCGAGGTCTGCAAATCCGCTGCATGGAAATACAAGTGCCCTTCTTGTCTGCTAAAAAAGTAGTATTTTATTTTTCAAAAATTGCATTTAGCTGCTCCCTTAATTGCTACAAGGCGCACAAAAGCGTCTGCGTACAACCACACGGAGAAAAAACGGAAGAGCAACTCGAGACAGAGAGTAAGCTGGCCTCCACCCAGTTACCTTCGATTCAGTACCACTTGTACCCCTTGATCTGGGTGACGACTGCTCCGACTACATCCCTACCCGACTCCTCGAAAAACTTCGTAGGTTAATTCATCGGCTATTTGACTGATAACTAAATTGGTGACTAGGCACATCCGAACGTCTCAAGGAGCTCCTTTCAAACCGACATCTGCGGGATTATTTAGTCAACCTCGACAACTCTCGCCATCCCGCAAAAGCCATTGAAAAAGCTATGAAAGAACCTCTCTTCGTGGAATTCGCTGATGAATGTCTGCGCCTCATTAACCAAGAAGAGGCACGAGAATAAAATCAGATATAAATCACCATATTCTTGCTGCTTTGGAAGCCTTCGTAGGAAGAAGAGATGAGACGGGAAAGAATAGCAGAGACGTTACTAAGCAACGTGCCACAAAATGTAATAACGAATGCACAGAAGGATGGTGAAGAAATGGGCTAGTCGTGTTCATGAGGGTGAGGCGAAGGAGCGGAAAGAGTGGGAAAGAGGTAGTCTTCCTGAGAAAGACAACGAATCGGTAGTTTGGTTTGGCTAATTTTTCACTTTTTCTCACCCTCACTTGGCGTCAATGAAAGACCGGCAATATGCAGACTGTCCCAGATCAACTCGTGCACAAATGAAAGCCAGACGGGATCGCACTTCTTCCTCGCTGCTTCAAACAGCCTAGAGGAGGCAAAATGATCGGAAATCAGCGTATGGAGGCAATACTCCACCTGTGAACAGACAGTACATCTGAACAGAAGGAACTGTCGTCAACAATATAGCTCGGATACGCTCAAACCGTGTGTGACGCGACAACTGATGAAGCGAAACAGCTTGGCGACAAAAGCATCAAAATTCATTTCCTTGCACCCAAATAGGAGCGGAGGCTGGCGGTAGTTAAACTCAATCAAGAGGTCGGTGAGTCTAATTCTCACGAGCAGATAGCACACTCGTACGAACAGAAAAAGTTGGTTTTATAGCTTACCGGCGGGATGTTCGCATTCTACGTTCACTGATAAGATAAAGAAGTCAATGTGACGCATTGAGTCGTGCACTTGGTGACTGGATTTCGGCGGTAGGTGCGCAGACAATGCTAGCAGTCGACAATAAGGCAATACAAAATAATTGCAGCAACCAACTCACGAATAGCATAACTAAACCCCTGGATCGTGGGGATTAGCAGTCAATGATCACGTATCCTACCACTTCGGGGTAATTGAGCTCACGAAATTCAGCAATGATGAAATGCGCTCAACATGCTCGAAGGCTGAGGCTTTTCTCAGTATTAAACTTACCGGCAGTCGACTATTGCAGCAGCAGCACCGTAAGAGACAAGAGAAGAAGTAGCTTCAGCTGGCACGACAACGCTACCTCCCTGGACCTCCTCAACTGCCGTGCCTGTATCAGCTGTCGCCGACGAAGTTGCGGGCTCAAGCGGCTCAGAGTTTCCATTATTCTCGTCACCTTCATTATTGCTGCTGTTATTGATGTTTTTGGTGGGTTGAGAAGTTATTTGTGGTGTGGGTTCGGAGACTTCATCCCCTGCCTCCCGTCGGATGGTATCGGCCTGTCTCTCAATTACCTGCTAACCAATGTACCGAAAATGAGCCTTCAAACCAAGTCTCCAACTCTTCTCCCAAAATCACAACGAACAGTAAGAAGCACGGCTTTAATGCGTGATAGACAAAGCTTTAAGTTGGCATTCCAGATAAATGGAGCCTTAGATACGGAAAATGGGATTTTAAACGTGAGATATATACTCACTAAGTCTGATTGTGGGTGTTTCAAAATTGCAAATTCGGTCCAAAAACGATTTCGCATGTGTTTAAAAATAACGCTAGCTTTTTTAAAAGATACTCACCTTTGAGCTAGCAACCAGCTCAGAGTGTGAAACCTGACCTGAAGTAGATGAAGAGAGATTACGTTGTAGACGGAAGTGCAAACCTCGGCCCATAGGGTCCGTGGAGGAGGCTGAAACAAGGTCGAATAACTCTTGTTCATCGGCGCTTAGTGAAGATCTGCCACGGCTCCTCTGAGCAGACGCTTGTTGTTTGGCTTTCGTAGGTTCGTAAAAGTCTGTGAGGAAGAAAAAAGAGTATAAATGAAACACCTTCCGCATTGAGGCACCACATTCCCATGAGCACTGACGATTGGGGTCTCTAGTCAAAAAGGTTTCAATGGCGGCCGAAGACGAAGAATTAGAGGAAATGGCGGTAGGTGCACCACTCGTGGGTGCTTTGAGGCGGTGAACCTCACTAAGGTGGGTGGAGAAGCAGTTGTGTACCCTGTTGGGATTGCTACCCCTGCCACCAGGAGGATTACCGGGAGGAGGGTAAATACAAAGGGGACAGAGAACACCCATACGAGAATTGCTGTGTTTGGCATGAACATGAGCTCCCAGATCGACAGCCTTGAATCCCAGAGCCCCACAGATGGGACAGATGTAACTCCTCGGCATTTCGTTAGACTTCTTTAAACAGGAAGAAATTCGAGTAAAACAAGAGGCATAAACCAAATTGCGCAAAAGATAGTGACTAACAGTATTTGGGAAAAAAATTTTGCGATCCGACTCGAGGATGAGGCATTGCATTGGGTGATTCCTTCGGTGCGAAAGTGCCTCCGCACGCCGATCGTAGCATGGACCACAGAGATCAAAGTCAACACAACGGAGGCATTTGTACCGACGGAGTCGAAAAGCGTTTGCCTCACAAGCGTCACATTTAACACCTGCAAAAAAGTGAATTTGGATAAAAAAATCGTCTACAAATGATACATGAACATTACAAAGCAATTAAAAAAGACGACTCCAGCAAACTGAAGATGAGAGCTTAGTCTGTGAAAATGACAAATCAACAGCAGAAGGAATACCTGATTTTAAGGGCATATACCCCTTATCTACATGGAATAATTGATTCAATACGGTCAGCATAAGTAGGAGTAAAACGGTTGAATATAACTAGCCGAGCATATACCAAATATCACAAGGCGAGCGATTTAAGAATAATACTCGACACAAGCAGGAAGAAAGCCGGGACGTATTTTCTGGAATTAATTATTTAATGACAGAAAGGCACCTGTGATTAGAAATGCAAACGGTCCATCTACAAAAGAGATGTCACGAATTTGGCGGAACATGAAAATGAAAAGAAGGGAGATCAGAGCGTTTAATTGCGAAACAGATACCTGCAGGTCGAATTCGATACTCGTCGACTACTGGAAGAATTTAAGGGATTTCAAAAAGTTAACATAAATTTGAGCATCACTAAAGTTGACAAATATGAACAAAGATAGATAACTGAGCATAAGTATGAAAATCAAGCGATTCAAAAATATAGAAACTATCTCAAGCAAAAAGGGAATGGAGACACAGTTTACGAAACTAGCGAATGATAGGCAGAATAAATACCTTCCAACGCATACGAAGACTCTGCAATTGTTAGTAAGATTACTGGATTTAAAAACTCAAGAAATAATAAAAGGTCGAAAACAGCAAAAAGTGGTGGGTATAAATAAGGATAGACACACTAAAATAAGCGATACCAGAAGCAGCACTGGGTCCAAGCATAAACTAAAAGAGAGCATTATTTGTGGTATTAATGAATGAACAGCGGAAAAGAAACCTGCTCGCTGAATAAGGTCTTCAACTATGGCGAAAAAACCCAAGAGATTTTACGAAAATGAAAAGGAAAACCATCACTATCAAAATATGAACAAGAGAGCGCGACAACTTAGTCTACCAAATCAGCAACTGAATAGCAGAAATACCTTCGGATGGAGTTGGAGAATAATCATATTCAGAAGAAACTACTAGATCAAAAAGATTCCCATGTGAATAAAAGCTCGCAAAACTGAAAAAAATGGGATTGATGATTGAAAATAATAGAGTAGGGATACCATGAGTCAGAAGTACAACTTTTACAATTGGACAAAGGACTTTCAATTCAAAAGACTGAGTGAAAACAGATAAGATGTTAGAAGTAACTTAAGTTACTAAACAGGAATAAGATTGATGGGGGCTAAAAAGTTAGTGCATCAATTTCCAAAGGCCTCAAATTACAACAAAGAAGAGAACACCATTTGTGGGGTCAACAGCTAAGTATGATAAAAGGTATCTCAAATTGTCTTGGGGATTTATTAAGCTTTATGAGCCTAGAAAGCATTTCAATTTGTAAGGGAGAGCCAGATTAACATTCGACAATCAGACGGTAAACAACACACAATAAGCAGCTGAAGGGCATAACTTCGAACTAAGTTAAAAAGAAGGCATGATCTATGACGAAAACCACTAAAAAGGGGAAAGAACACCTCCAGTTTGAATTGGTGGTTGATCAGAAGGTGCATACAAATTTCTACATTCACCAAAGGGAGTGAAGTTAGTCAACCCAAAGCATGTGAGATAAAACGAGCCCAATGATAAAATATCTGAGCTACTTGGGCAAGTGTTTTCTACAAACCAACATGGTCGAAAGATCACCACACGGACTGTCTAAGAAGAGACGTAGTCCAGATACACACAACCACCCGGCAAGGACGTATTGCAGAAAGTTACGAGACCAGTGAAGCTAATGTAAAACATCGAAAAACCTCTGGTTAAAAGTCATGAATAACGACACACACCTTCGTGCCTAGACATCGACGAAACAGTCAAATAATATCCAACCGCCAACGAATTCAATCTACCCAAACATTTTGTCGCTAAAATTGCGTTAATTTCTGGCTCATTGGTGTTACGATTTTAAGCAAAAAAAAGATAAATTTTAAACGAGCAAATTTGCTGCTGAAATATATTGTAAGTCCTCCTGCTCCAAGGAGGCTCAGAAGATCACAAAAAATGTATCCAGATATTCGTTACCTTTATCTTGTCAAAATAAAAACTGCTTGGTTTTGGTTTGATGCTGCTATCGTATTTTTGAATCAATCATTTTTCGTAGCCAGTTGTAGCGTCCCGAGACTACCTGAAGACGAAAGAAGACACAATACTCGGGCGGAACATATGTATTCAGCACGGAGAAGGTGTCTGGACTATTGGCATGGCCCAAAAGGCCAGCCCACCCAGCGAGGTACAAGGGAGCTGATTCAAAGTACAAAAGTGGAGCCTCACCAGAACCGAGGGATAAGCCACTATCGTATTACACAGTAATGTTACATTACATGCTTTCTTCGCTCCACCTTGTGAGTTCGCCACCGTGCGTTGTCGATGAGCGTAATCCAGTCAACACTGACTCCTAATAAGGGGACTGAAAACTACCTTTTTCTAAAAAAGTGCGAATCTAAATGTCAGCCTCAATTTAGCACTGAAGTATGTACCTTTCGAATCGATTATAACCGTTAATTTTAGGAAATGGTCAATTTACCTCACCAAGTCCTCACCAAGTGAGGACTGCGACTTCAATCAACTAAAAAACAAACATGCAAAAGATCTTAATGACCAATTGCTCTAGGAAACCTCTTCAGTTTATAGTGGATTTTGGGCTTATATCTTAAATTTGTTTACTATTTTTTTGGCAGCATGCACAGTTGTGAAAACTTGCATGCCTTCGCTGAAGTCGTAGTAGACTCAAATGATGTGGAACATATATCATTTACGGGCAGAGGAATGTGAGTCTACTGATACAGCTGTACGGTAGAATCCCAGCCTGCGGAGGCACAAATATTCTCGTGGTTCCACACGCAGTCGACCACAACATCACATTACTACTTAGCACCCTCCTTTTTTTCAACCTCATCCACAACTCTCCTTGGGTCAACATCCCACTTGGGCAAGCACAATGTAGTCGGCACTTTTAAAACCAAAAACTAAGCAGTGAAAACAGTGCTTTGATTCTCCATGTAGAAGCCACTTTCTCCCAACTTCGCTGACCCATCTCCGCTATTCCACTCTATCGACAGTGACGTGATATTTGAGGGATAACTGCACTGGAAAGTGGAGGTGCAAGACCGAGACCAGGACAAAATGATAGTCCACAATGCGAGCAATTTATGTTCCAATCGCTATGCTCACAATGATTGGACTAAAGGCAAAGTCATTAAATAAAGTATAAGACTTTAATGAGTTTCGCGTAGCTAATGTTACACATTTATTCCTCCCTGCCACTATTTTCCCATTTTATCGCTCTCCAAGCACATGTAATCTGTCTATCTGGATTCCATTTAGCTAGTGGAGAGGTGGCGGTAGTATTGCCTATTCGTATAACAAACAAACTCAGACAACTTCAACGGCTTCTGTGCTATTAAGTCACGGCATTCAGTGGTAGGAAGTAGATTTGGCATCCTTTTGAATCGGGTGCGCCTACTGCTGCCTTTTCACAGCGCCCATAATCTTCGCTGAAGTCACTATACGAGAAGGCCTGGGTGGCTACTATCCTTACCCAAAAGTCATGCCACAGAATAAAGGTGCATTCTGCACAGCCTGAAATACCCAACTATTCACCCCCAATTTAAATGGTAACTATGAATCAACGCTTTTCTTGCTGAATCTTATTAAAGTGTATCCCTCGTAACGTTCTGCTGGGTCATTTTCAGTCAGCCCGGGTTGTTGGAGGTTTAAAATTTAGAATAAATATACATGAAGGAGTTAACTATCAACAAAGTCCTTTTTCTATCCAACAGGCCTTCTTAACGAAACCTTTAAGATCTGCATTCACGCGAGTTTAGAAAATAAAACAGAGCTCAGGTGTTTCAAATACAAGAGACAAAAAATCTGAAAAATTTAAATAACATCACAAGCCAGTAGGAACAAATATTTACTTTATTTTATCACGATCCACGAGTACTAAGGGAGGACAGAAACTACACTAGCATCTGAGCACTCGCTGTCTTCTTCATCGTTCCTCTGTTCCATCGACGTGTAGATAAGCTCCACCAAGCCCAGGCAATAATGCAACAGTCCACCAATCACTAGGGCAACACTCACCCAGTCATCTTGATCCAGGGGACGTGTCGGCTTCATTGTGGCCATGTTAAAGAGAATCAGTCCGGCGTCCACAAAGATTGGAATAAGGATCCAGTAGAGGTATCTTTTTGTTATTATAACGCCAAAGACAATAGCTACGGCAGATGCAATAAGGCTGAACACGGCACGGTAGACATTCAGATATTTGAATTGTCTGAGGTTGTAAATTGCCGTAGTACAGGTGATGCAGAATAGAGCGTAGATTGCATGCAGGACTCTAATGCAAACAGACATGATTTACCCACCTTGCAGTCAGTCCGTCAGTCAAGCAGACAAGTGAAATTATTACTGCATCCGTGGACCAACTCACAGTGATGAAAAGTGCTTTTTAACTGCTGAAATGCACGTGTGGACACACACACGCACACTTTTCTTTGTGTCGCGTGTACAATTGCAGACGTCTTCATTTCACTCCGACTTATTCTCAATGGAATCATGTGTTCTGGCCAAGACACTTGTCACCTTAAACTTTTATTTTCTCGTGCTCCACTACTAACGAATTGGTGATGTTTAAAAATGCGTGCATAGGTGCTGCCGCTACTCTTATAATGTTGAATCATGCCATGAGACACGACAAGTCAAACCAATGTCGACTTATCACCTTTTCGAAGCCTTCCTTTTCAGTCGGAAATGTTTCGGTTAGTTTTAAAATGGATCCCATAATTATTTTATCTGAAATTTAAAATTATTTGGTCTGGCATAAATGGTGTGCATGCAAGGCACTGAATAACCTTTTTACTTCTCATCAGTTTCTCAATATTTATTTGTTGAAAGCTGTAGATTTTCACTACTTAAATGTCGTTGTAAGTAGCTTGTGCGATGTTGGGATTTAAAGTATTTCAAATTGGGAAATGCACTGCATGACGCTTTATGTATTTTAAGTTGACTTTATTCACCAGAGAGAATTTTATGCTAGTGTATATTGTTTTACTTCACAATCTCGAGATAAACGAAAGTAATCGAATTAAAGAATTTTGTCCGCTTGAACGCAGAGCAGTATCTGTCGATCAAGTTGGTTCACATCTGAGAAAATGTTGTTGATGGCTTCAAAAAGGAATAAAAGAAGAGGAGTTTAGTTGGCAGTTTTTTATCAAATTTATGAGAAACTCATTTGACAAGGCGGGAATTCTTCACAAAATATCAGATAAATTCGCCCACTTTCGCGGAAAATCTGACTTTGGTGGCTCCATCACCCTTGCAGGTATCCGCTAGATACTTGGAACGATTCAGGTGAATATATTATAGAGAATAAATAAATCTGCGTCATTCCATCAAGTCATCACTCTCCAGCTACTTTGACCCTAACTACCTTTCCCATGTTTTGATCTCATCCCCATATCATAAAATGCTGATTGGCTATAGTAGAGGTGACTTGACCACGTCCGTCTTACAAACCCATTTTGACAAGTTTAAATGCTCCTGAAGCTTCCCATTGAGACAAGTCCTTTGAGTAGCATTTAAAGAGCAGCATGGTTGCATAGACTAATTTAAATGCGGTGACGAGTGGTGTGGCAGCACCTAAAGACTTTAGCGTCGCTATTGTCAAGACCCAGTAGTAAATTGTGTTTAGCATGAATGTTGACGGAACGATCGGTCTAGAAGCGCGTCAAGTGGGAAGGAAAAGACGTGGCTGAGACTACCAAGCAAATGAGCGCAGGCCACATGCATTACCAGATTATGATTAGATGGAAAGGCGATTAATTCAGACCCTTCCAGCAAAACTAATCCTTGTGAGAATATCCACTTCATGGTGAAAGAGGTAATGATAATGCCTCACCTCGCAAATTCCCTTCCTTACATTTCTTCAAGCGATGATTTTTAATGGTGTTTATGTAAAATGCAACATACTTGAAGAAGCTTTCTTCATTTACTTAAATTTTCTACGGAAAGTCTGCATGAACTTATCTAGTTCCTATTAGAGCCTTTTTTAAAGTTTTTGAATTTCTCGCAATTATAAGCCTACCGCAGCTGAGCCGTGGTATGTGTTAGCGAACATACCACTCACTAGGGGAGTGGAAGTGGGAGCTCCACCTGCAGAAATTGAGGTGTCTGCGTAGATAAACACAGTCAACTGAGCAAATTACCGAATTGCTACACTAATTACAACAAAATTTCATCTCGATCACAAACCGAATTTCATTTTATGTGCTGCTTTACCAAAAAACCGGTTTTACTCTACAATCTTCTTCCATATCTCCCTGCTTCTGTGCACCTATTTAAAGAAATCCCAACAGGCACCTCGCTCCTCTCCCTTTCATCATCTGGGTGCTTAGCATCAGCAGTGTGCTAGCTTGGCAGCAGAATTAAATGCCGAAATTTAGAACGCTCTGCCTTGTTTTCAACTTTTCAACAGCGGTGATTAGGACTTAGGATTGTTTCAAACCATTTTCTAGACGGAAGGTAAATGAGGATGTTGTTTGCTGCAACTAGTGGTTAATTGAAATACAGTGGATTTTCTTTAGCGTCAGGGAGGAAACACGGTGCCATCGAGTAATGACTTGACTAAACCTTGAATGTATAGCGCCAGGATCCTTTTAAAAGTTGCAGATACGCCAGAGTCTTGCCTATTTAGCAGTAAAACCGCTTCGTCACAAGTGTCCGTTTCCTTTGCGTTTCACAACTTTGATCAGTCCAGCTACGGGTGTCAGTCGTCAGGCTCCTTCATCTAGTCCCTGTCCACACTTGGATATATACGTTCATATCCGAATACAAAACACTAACTGCTGGGGGGTTTTAACATGACTTGGAGGAGGAACATTTAATGCTCGTGGGGTTAAACACACAGTTTAACAAATCATCAGCTCGCTACATAGCTCCCTGCTCTTTTCAATCGCGTTTGCAACCCTCCCCACCCCCTTGATCAACCTTCCACGTCGGTCGGTCCAACGTGGTCGGTGCTTTAGAAGCGTCTGCGAGGCAGCAACGGCAGTCATTCCACGCCAATTCCTCCTTCCCACTTTGTTCACATTTCAGCGCTCTCCGGTCCACTATCAGTCCATTTGGATTCCATTCAGCTAGTGGAGATGTTGTGGGAGTATTGTTTGTTCTTGGAATTAAAATCCTTACACAGGTACCTTAGACAAAGGCAGATGCCTCTACTTCCCGACGCGTATGGGTAGGGAGGGGGTGGGGAACACGGTGTGTGTGTGTGTGCAAAAGCTGCCGAAAGGAGTGGTTTCCCAGTCTCGCGTTTTTCTAATATTTGATTAGCCTTGGGGCCATGGTGACGATTGGCATACTTGGAGTCCATCTATACGTGATGTCCACCAATCAAGAGGGACTGATAGAGAACGCGTTCTTATAGAATATCCGGGAATTGGTTACAATAATGAAACCTTCTGGACACTTGAAATGGGAACGCTTTCTGGGCTTTCAGGCACGCCCAGTGGCATGGATCTGTAGCCATTTCTTCTGCACGCTATTAGCAAACCTCCTTCCGTGCTGATATGACATAGGGAGCTACAATAAATCTTGTCTAAAATGACGATATTTTAGTGACCCACTAAAGTTCCACCTATTGAGGCGCATTTATTCTTCCCAAGAACTACTAGTCTCTGCCTAAATCCATCCATCTCAAACCCTTAGTCTCTTTTAGCGCCCAACGTCCTCGATGCAAAAAATACAGCAACTGATGGAATCTTATTTAATCACAGAAACAAGTTGTGATAAGAATGAAAGCATTAGAAGTGAAAAAAAAGTTGAAAAATCACGGTGGTGAAAGATCACAGGTATTGTCATAGGAATGTTACAAATTTAGTCTCTTTCAAGGTACTTCAGATGGCCATCCTCCAACAGACGGTTTTGCAGAATGCAGAGCTCACGCGCAACACGCACTTCATCAGCCGATTTAGCTTGCAACTCCACTTTCAGATGCATTATTTCATTGTATAGTTTCGAAATCTCCAGCCTTGCGGAGTCTATGTCTTTATTATTTTCTAAAGGCAAAAAAACTTGAAATGGTAGTGCTACCTGTAAATTTCGGCGTACAATTTTTTAGCGCCTAAGCGAAGAGGCACTTTAAGAGAAATGCGACTTAGGATTGCAGAAATGATTTTGACAACCCAGTTCATATTAAACTCCGATACGTTTCGTTTGATAATTGGTGTAAAACTGATCGCACCTTCCACATCAGTGATTTTGACAATTACCAATGAGTGAATTAAATTATACAGGTCAAAAAGTGGCACAGTTTGCGCTTTGTTTTAATGGATTTTCTGCCATCAAGGATAATGTCCAAATTCTGCATTTTTTTGCTCCCGCTTCCTGGCTTAAATGACTACCTGTTCATTTTCTCGGTTTCCTAACGGCATAACTTTTTGCCGTAAAGGGTAGCGTTTATGTTACGATATAATGTTGCTATGCAAACACATGACTCAAAAAAATAAAAACCAAGCCCATGGAAAGGTGATAAAACAATGCCCTGTGTACTAACTTCAGACTGAATACCCTGGCTTACTTAAAACAGTGGGCCTCCATTCAGTAAACCAATAGGATGGAGGCTGTGGTTTGACCTTGAGGTGTTGATGACCCGATTAGAATTTCCATTGGAAAAACTTTTAGCCTCAAATTTCTGGCATTCACATTCACGGAGATCAAATTAAAATCCATTGAGCTGAGTCTCTTCAAAAAAAACAGACTATTGAGTTTTCTTCAATGAGAAACGGCAGTAGGCAGGTTGCTTGCTCGATCACAAAAGTTCACACAGACAAATCCGCCTCAAGTTACTATGGTGGTCTTTTTAGCCTCCCCTTTCCCACGATTCGGTCGCCACCCTAGCAACATGAGGCAGTGGTCATGACGTCATAGTCCTCCTAGACATTGATAATTTAGCTCGAATGTTGCACAGCTGGTGTGTGTTGAAAAATCCAAATTTGACTGCACTCCTTAAAACTTGGCAATAAAATTTAACTCGAGGTACTTCAAGACTGAATTACCATCTTATCACTCGTTAGGTGTAAAATCTAGTTCAATAACATTTGCTCAAAACTTAAGGAGCTGTTGGACATTATTTAAGAGGTAACGAAGAAGCCAAACCCATGTTCACTGTAATGATGACCCTCGGCGCAACCTTGAGGATAAGAGGTTACCAAAAAGTAATCTCATTTTAAATGTAATCTGTTCCCAAATCGTCGTTTTAAGCGACGTTATAAAACCTAGCCAAAAGCATTTGGAAGACATGGAAGACAATCAGGAGTGAGTGGCTTAACAATAAACCGCAAGAAATTTCTAAATAAATTTTCGACTCTCAAAATTCCTCTCATGATTTGTTTAAGTGTATCTCTTAGTTGACAAGGCTTTGATAATTTGTAAATCTCCCCATACAACGCAATAAAAACACTCTTTTCGATCGAAGGGTCTGAAACCGGTAGTAGGAGGAAAAATAAAAAATTCGAAGACTGATCTTTACTTGCCCAAAAAACGCCCAAAATAATTTTCTTCCATACTTTTGCCACGAAACCATTAAGAATCTCAGACATAAAGTACATACTCAATATGAAATGTCTTTCAGTTTCAACATTAGACCACGATCAAAAATGGATTTAAGTAGTCATGAGAGTTTGGGTAAAAAAATCGCGGTTAAAATTGCATTGTTGGACATTGACAAGAGTACTTATGGCGATGTCAACGGTGGAAGGTCCACTATCTACCTTTAAACTGTACAAAAAATAATTTGGTCCGAAAGAAAGCAATAATAAGGTGCTGGATAATCAAATATCCACAGAGGAAAGACCTAACGCCTTCAACTATCGCTACACGCCTCCTCATGCGAGGTTGAGAGCGACAGTTTTGCAAGTTTTTCCACCTGTTGTGATAAAAGAGAACTTATTTGTGGTGTAAGGATTCGATGGATCAGAGTTGGTAGAACCTCTCATTTTAAGAAATGATGGAACTTGCCCTTCATTTATTTACTAGTTAATTTTGATGATTATCGCGTCTCATTCTTGGCAAGAATTTCAAATCCACATCGACCTACTAGCATGCAGTTTGGCAACCTTCTCCTTGGGTGAGAGCTCAAAATCCGCAAATGACGATGCTGGTTTGCGTATAGTTGGTGGAGACGCCGCATCGACTTGACCACCCATTCCGCGCATCGAATGTTTCATCAAGAAGTTATCGGTGAATACGAAAGGTCGTGGACATTGCAAACGACCGTCGTTCAAAGTCTCCACCTCAATCCACGCCTCACCGGGTGGCATGGGTGGAACTCGAATCAGGAGACAGTGGGTAGCGTCTGGTGCCAGTGATGGCCATTGACCAGGCACCACTCGCCAATTCTCCTTTGGCACGTTGTAGACATCAATGAAGACCTGAGCGTGGAGCATCACCGCCTTGTCGAGATGTACGCCGTAGAGGCATACTTCGTAATCGCCTATTCAAATGCAGAAGTATCGTGCCTCAATTGGTCATTATGCTAAACCTTTACACTGATTTCCGTTGATCTACCACTCATCCACTTCCATAACATTCCTTTTTCTTGTAAATTTTAAGGGTAAAACGAATGAGTAAGAAGACAGCCGGCTTAGCTTTTGCAATTATTCACACCAACTTTTTGTTTATTGGGAAATATTTGTGGATAGCATGGATGGATCATAAATTTATATGACTCCATGTGACTCTGCCAGGCTCCTCGTGATTTTAAGTTTCTTTTTCCTTAGAGATGAAAAACTGTGGGGGAAAGTGGGTACTGTTGAGATATGTGGAAAAGAATATCCGTCACTACCCTTAAGTTTTATTGCAGAGCAAGAAAGTGCTTTTTAAAATAAATTTTGAAGGTAAAAGAAAGAACTTGATGAAGATCATAGACGCCTTTCATAGATAAAAGCCTGAAATTTCCCTACAAATCGTTTGAAACCATTACTTAGAGGAACCTGACAATGGTGAACACAAGCAAAAAACATGGACACCTTTTGATTAAAAAACAAACGAAATATTTTTAAAAATATAGTGCAAATCCATTTCCTGATGGGAATAAAGTAAAGGACGACTCTATGATTGCTTTAACCTACCAACAGTTGATCCTTTTGATGGCTCCATTAAAACAAATCGTGGATGAACTTGTGAACGCAAATAGGAATTCTCATCCATGGTCGGTAGAAGACTATCACCACATGCAGAATCCAAACTGTAGTCCGTAGAATCACCACTTTCTAAAGTCGCTTCTTCTCCCTCCCTGAGAACAGTCTTCGCTTTCTCCTCATCATATTGTTGACTTGGCACAGTCACAATGCCTCCAATGGGATCCGGACGCTTCTTCGTGTTGATCTCAGCTGGACTTGACGATCTTGATGATTCTTCGTCACTATGGTACCTCGACGTAACGTGAGTAGAGTCCACAACGCTCCCAGCATTCGAAGACTCTTTAAATGGTGAGGCCTGGTATTCGCTTCCATTTTGGGGTTTGATGGCAATGGGACTTGGAGATCGCGATTTCTGGGTTTGAGTAATTACCAGGCTTGGCGTTCGAGGCTTCTCAACCTCTTTTAAAGTCGATAAGTAGAAGTCGTCTTCGTAGTACAGTCCAGTAACCACAGGACTTGGAGATCGAGATCTAGGTGGTGACGCTTTCGGCTCAATGGATGTTGGACTTGATGTTTTTGGTTTTTTCTCTTCTATCTTAGCTGCAGAATAAAAATCGCTTTCGAGTGGTGACTTGATGACTGTAGAACCTGGCGACTGGGATTTCTGGTGTTCCGTCAATACGGGAATAGGTGATCTTGCTCCCTTAGTCTCATTATCGTCTTTCATGCCACTACTTGGTGACGGTTGCAGTTGCGGTGAAGAGTTATCATCGAAATCGGAAGAGACCTCCAGTGTTTTTTTATCAGGAACTGTTCTAAGGCTATGATCATTTTTGCTTTTCAATATCGTTGGAAGTGTCACTTTCGTCCTTTCTTGAGGTGGATTTAACTCTACATGATAGAAAAAAACTTCTTGATGGCTAAGCGGTTTTGAGCAGCAATGCACTTCAAAACCAGGTGATTGTGCCATAGAATAAATTTAATTGGATAGATGTAATAATGACATGCACTTTTTGACACTTTTTCTATAAAAGCTACCTCAATCAAGTGTGATAGAATATCGGCAATTATTCCCACTTACTAGCAATGACAAAAGGGCAGAAATCCTTTTGGAAATACCAATTTATGGGTACAAATTAGGCATAACTACGTATGCAGAGCACAAACTGAGAACATAAACTTGTTATCAAGGTAGAGGGTTTATGCAGTAGCTGAAACCATGACAACAGGGTACTTGTGCGAGTTCAAAACTAACTGAGCATGTGATAGGATTGCAAAAACACTTCAAAAGTGGTAAACGTACGAATTTAAGAACCATATTCATCCAATAATGAGACTATTTATGCAGAATTCTATTCGTGGTTGCTGGCGTATATTTGCCCTGTCTTCTTTTGGTGGCATAGACATTCACGCAACTGCAGCCATGGCAACTACTGGAAAGGCTAACCTTTGTTAACTTGAGCCACCCATTAGGAAAGAACTAAAAACACCCCTTGAATGATTTATAGTAGGTAAATTTTGAAATCAATTTTTAGAAGGAACATTTCTTGGGAGATATTATACGTGCGACTGAAAGCATTTCCCCTCTCTTCCCCTAATTTCACAGCACAGCATTGAAAGGCCTGCAGATGAATATAAAGAAGTGCCCTGAAACAAAGCAATCACACTGATCGAGCATTTCGCAAACTAGGTTTGTTGACAAATTACAGGATTTAAAAGAAGTACTAAGCGGGCAAACACAAGTGAGGCATCACCGATCCCACCGGTATTGCATTAAATTGCACAACTCAAATCAATCCAAGAAAACAAAGTCAAAAAATTTTTGTCTAACAAATTCCTTCTTGTGTGTATTCCAATTCACGAGAAAATCTTGATAACCCTCTGTTGAGCACATCTTTAAACTGTGCAGAATTATGCAGAAATCGTGACGGCCATTTGGTTAAATTTTAACTGGCTGGGTATTTACAAACCTGTGATGTCAACCGCGTCAGTTGACTTACTTCAAAAACCCCAAGATTACCTACTTAGCCCTCAGTGGGGGTTTGTGTAGTAAAAAATGCTGCAAAATTTGCCTCAAGCCATACCCTTCATAAAAATTAACGACCTTGACGTCGAAAATTGAAATACGCCCTTCATCTGTGCGCTTTGGTACTGCTCTGGAATTATTGGGCTGTGAGCTAACATAACCTTTGAGGTAGAGTGTCAATCAACTTCGATTCATTTGGATGCGTTTGCCGTCTTAGTCAAGCACTCCACGATTGGATACTTGTCATTCTTTCATGCAGCATAATTTACAATAGCACATTTGACATGGAAGTTGGATTCTTCCCTTACGCCTGATTTGTACCCAAAAATGGTCTTTTTGCATAAACGCCTCAATCCAAGTGAAAATTTCCTGCAATCGCGTTACCACGGTACAGGAAAATTTGCATTTCCAAAGCACACGCATGGTGCATGGCATGTATCCTGACTAACCTAGGGTGGATCACTTAGGAGGCAAGAAAATCACGCGATACAGGGGCATTTGGCATTCACCAAGTTTAGTGGTAATGCACATAACGTACCTGGGGTACCGCTATAGTTACACAAAAGCTAGTTCCCTTTTTTCCAGGGCAAGTGATTTAAACTTGTCAATTCCAGTGATGAATCGGTCACCCCCATTGTCTGTGTGAGCGAGCACAAATTAGCATACTGCCAATGAAGCCGCTTAGAGGGGTTGCTTTACGCAAGGACTGACAGTGATGGTGATAGTAATGGTAGTAGTGAAAGGGGAGTCTCGCGTGAAGTAAATTGCCATAAATATTTGTTTAAGGTCAGCGCTTTTATTACTCTACCCTAAAATTGTATGTCAGCTACTATCAATTTCACATGTGAAATAGGATCATGTGATATCGTCAACAGGTGGGCTGAATCAATCAATCTTCCATAAAAAATCCGCCCATAATATCAGAATGTTGTCCCCATAAAAAATAACCCACAAAATTGATGAGGTCACAGCCTTTTAATAAATTTCTTAATGCACAGAGGGTAAATCTCTTTCGATAGGAGAGTGACTGGAATTATTGAAGGATGATTGATTGAATGGATGGAAGAAGAATGTATGCATGCGTGGGAGTGGCTAGACCCTCTCAAGGTACTTAAACATGCCGTCTTCTAGAAGGCGCATTCGCAGACGGCAGAGGTGCGCGCTGACGCGATCAACATCCGCCGCCTTGCGGGATAACTCGGTGGTCAAACCAGATACCTCGACCCTTAGTTTAGCAATCACCTCTTCAGCGTCGGCTAGCGAGTCTATGTGCATCTCTAAAAGAAACACAAGAGGCACTCACTCACGCAAGTATGTAAATCGACTCAGTGATCAAATCACCACAATCTACCCGCTATTACATGCAAAATCGGGCATTGGCTAAGTGAATGTGCAATCTCACCAACTCAAAATTAAGTCTACCCTTTAGGACCATGATGTAGAACAGAAACCTGAGGCACAGATCGAAAAGGCTGCATAAAAAGAGTTGCGAAGCAATGAAGCAAACATGGAGTGTTTGAACTATTGGCTTAATTTCCTCCAATTATGCCATCCAGCAGATGAGACGCTTGAAGGATAGGTTATTGACACTAATCTTTACCCGTCTCTGAATTCATTAAACTGAATATGCGTCCTAATTAATGCCACTATATCCTCACAATACTCAATGAATAGAGATGATCAAAGAGGAAAGACCAAGACCGTAGACTCCCAAACGTAGAGGTTAAGAAAAATCCCCATGAAAGTACTGGCCTTCAGGAAAAAGAGCAAAAAGAAAGGCCACAAAAAATGCCTTCGTATTCAAAATTCACCATGAGATATTTATTCGGCTAATATCTCTCAATTATGGCTAATTTGATTTGAGCCGATGACCGAGAGAGGAGTTAATCGCATAAAAGGGAGCGAACAATCCGACCGGAGACTCATTATCGGGTTTCTGGTAATCAAATGGTTAATTAACAGTAACACATTGGACCTCATTGAGAGTTGACTACGTTGAGTTTAGACAATAAAATGAGATGTTTACTAGAGCAGTTACTGCTTTGATAGATATTAAATGCCAAAATTACCGCCTCACCCCTTGGCAATACGATGATTAGGATTACAAAGTGACAAGAAAAATTTTTGCTTTACTAACATACCCAGTGTCCAACCATTTCACCTAATTTGTTATTGTGCAATGTTGCGTTGCTAAGGAGGGTGTTAATGTACGTATGAATTTGAAGGCTTTGAAACTATCACGTGAGGTTTGCACGTGACCACTCACGGTTTGAGTGCATACACGAGTAGAAATTAAGTGAATGACACAAAGAAAACAAAAGTGAAGAACTGTCTTTACCACAACAGAGCAAAGGGCGGTCACAATTAAACCATACGTCCTGGTGCTAAGACGATCTCTTGGTCACCCGGACAATTGCTTTACATGTTTTAGCTGTTCAGTCAATTACACTAATTTAGTCCCACAGTCGATTCAAAAGTAATTGCGTTTATTGTCTTAACCCCCGAAATTCCACAAATCCACTGGCTGAGAGCTACGAAACGCAATTGAAAACTCTTCGGCACTTATTCAGTCATCAACAACACCCTCATATTGACTTTGACCTTCTTCAAGTGCTCCATAAATAGAGCTTATAAAACGCGTCCATCAGTCATAAAACCAAACTACCTTTGTGATCCTGATTAATCGAGCCATACAAATTGTCGAAAGCATCATTTTTACAGATTCAAAACTGGGGAATCTTAAAAAAAAAACTCTAAAGACGGAAAGTCTGTTCAACTATGTAGTGCCATAAAGGAGTTTTTAACTATTTACTGTTATGAAGGAGTTAAACCGCCTGCAGTTTTAATTACAAGGGATAATGTCAATCCATCAGCCGTGCTCTTCATACACTAGGCCAGAATATATATCTACTGTCTTTCTTTTGAAAATTAATGGTAACTAGTGAACCATGCCGATGTTTAGAACCTTCATCTTATATCAGAATATCCATTATTAAAACATATAAGCTACGACATCAGTATGTAATAATAAAGCCTTCAAAACGTGCTTCATCAGAGTTGACACACGACTGCTTATGGCTTTGAGATTATTTTTTCTATTCATCTATTGGCGTAATTCAGGCAAAATCTACACTAGCATCTACGCCAAAGTCTTGTCAACGTGCATCAGAAAACGGATTGCGAGCTTTTGCCAAAATTTTTCGAATTATGCATGGAAACTCAATCTCAATGACTTCTGTTTAGATTTTGAATAGTGTTAATTGGGGATTATTGTAAAACACAAGGAAATGGAGTTAAAAAAAAAACGCATTAAACTAAGATACTAATCCTACCATCAATTGAACAAATTGTAGCACCAGGGGCGGTAGTTTCACTGAACGAATCCTCTGATCCAAGACCGGAGGAACGAGTTCCAGCACCACTTGGAATCTCGTTGAACGATGGTAGAGTTGGTGGTGGTGGTTTTGCGCCTCGCATACTACGACGCACCCTTGTGTCCGAGAGACGAATACTGGAATTCCGAGCGAATCCACTCTTCTCGGTTGTCAGCGGACTAGTTGCTTTCAGGGGCGTTGCTAAAGTTAATGAGAGTAGTACTTGTGAAAAAAGTAATTCTCTGCTGGCCTTCTTAATGCATTCATATATCAGTAAAAAGCTTTTATTTTTAGATACTTGTATTTGGTTTGAGTAGTATGCTTTGAGGTAAAATCTCTGTCTGGCCAGAAATGAAAGTGCTAATCAAGCACTTACAAAGTGTGAGTACCGATCAGTAGCTACGTTCGACTATTACGATGACTCACCACACTTACTTTCCGCTGGTCTCCTGACACTGCGTCTGGCACGATTGTCGGAGAGACGGATGCTGGAGTTGCGAATGAAGCCCGACTCTAGTAAGTTCGAAGACGGTTGTTTCTCTAAATAAGGAAGGATAGGAATAGCGATCAAAGTGAACTAAACCCCGATAATAAAGCTAAGTAAATAAAAAGTGAACCCACCTTTTGGTGGTTTCTCAGACACATGGTAGACGAAAGGTGTGGGACATCGTAATCGACCATGACCCATTGTCTCCACATCAATCCAAACCTCATTACTGTCTGAGGCATCCTTCTTGGGAGGGACTTTCAGAGTCAGCCTGTGAGTTGCGCGTGGCTCCTCGGTCCACGAACCTTCGCTAACGCTCCAATTGTAGTTGGCAACGGTGTAATCATCAACAAGAAGAACGGCGTGCCGCATTATTGAGGGACTCAGATTCTTACCATACACACGGACTTCGGTTTCAGCTAGACAAGATATCGATATTAGGAAGAGAAATTCTTTCACTGATAAGGATAACTAAAACCTACAATTTAGGGATCCAGTGGATGGAGAGATAAAGAGAAGACTGGGTGGTTCCTGGGTTGACAAAGGCGCTTCCAAAGCAGAAGGCGGTTGAGTTTGAATATCATCGCCCTCGTCCGAGGAAGCAGGAGATGGAGTCTTTTCTGTCTGTTTCAAAGGAGTCTCATATTCACTACGCCGCTTTGGACGCTCAGAAGGAATAGTTGGTCGTTTCAGGGCCGTATCTGGATTATTGGCTATTTTGCGGGCTAAAGAAGGAGGTCGAGCCATAAGATGGCTACTTCCAACTCGCGGAAAGGGGTCTTCTAGAGACGCAGAAATGCTTCAATATTTAGGTCAGAAAATTCAATTACAGTGGAAGAATGGGTAAAAAAACTGTACCAGCTGTCGGCATTTCGGAATCCACATCTGTCAGTACAGCATTGCTACCTGCAGAAATGTAGCTCCCATTACCCGAGCGGCCACCAAGAATGCTACCATCTAAAGCGTTAAAGGTGTTAATAAACCACCAACTGAAAAGTAAAATATATTTGAAAGAAAGAAAGGAATTGGATTACCATTCTCAGAAGGGAATAGGGAGTTCATTGATTGGGACATACTATAACCGAGTTCGCTACCGTGTTTACTACCCAGATGTGCCGCACCACTCCTGTGTTTATCTTGGATATGCTTAATGGGATTCTTTTGATACCAATGTTTCTTCTTCCCACTTGCAGTAGAGTACATGCTTAATGAGCTTTCAGCCACCGAGGCTCCGTCATCCTTATCCCGATGCCGATGGAGGTGACTAAGTAAAGAATGTAACCCAAATGAATTTAAACCCAAAAGTGGACAGTAATCGCAAGTACCCAAGCTTACGAAGATAATCTTGAAGCACTACGACGAATCCGATTGGAGCCTATAATAGAGGTCCCTGAGCTTTTTTCAGGACCAAAATCGTCATAATATGACTCTGCCCATATCCAGTAATAGAGAGATCCATAAACTTCCGAAACCTTTTTAGTGGGTTCCAACTCCGCGACTCGAAGATTGGCGGATGTCGCCGGCTTTGCAGAAGGGCCAGCCGGCCGAGGAGGAATTTGGACAAGCGGTATAACAACCTGACCAACATGATGATCATCAGAATCAGTGACTTTTATAACCACAGGTTGACTAATATCTACAATTTCACTAAGGGAGTATTAGTTACACTTCGCAACATACACAGTGGCCTCAAAATCCCACGTAGGATTGCCACTGGGGTCATTTATGGTGTATGATTCCATTGTCTTTTTCCCTCCTTTGATCTTAACCTTCCATTTGCAATTATCCTTCCGATCTGCAAAAACGTCAAAAGACAGTATATAACTCACGCTTCTTTGCTTCAACATAAGTGTTTCGCAAACCAGATGCTTTATTAACTAAAAAAGCGTTATTTTCTGACTTATTATACCTCTAACCGTAACGACTCTAGGAGGGTTCCTCGGGGCACCCAACATGTTTTCACTCTGATCATAAGACGCGCCATGTGGGAGACAAGCAACTCTTATTTAAGTAAATGCAAAAATTAATTTACATCATTTATATAAGATTAAAGTAAATAAATTCTTTTTTTGCGTATTTAAGCTTAGTTTTAACCTCTGGTTGTTATAGTTATTAAGAGCAGCTATTTGATTTAGGCAATATCTAACCAATGCTCAGTAAGGTTGGACTTTGTCCATTTTGCCTAGCTTTATGGCAATTTTTTTACTTTTGTAGATTTTATTAAAAGGTTTGATTTTATTATCTATCCTAATGATACACTCTAGTATCCTGATGTGCTTCTAGGTTTCCCCGCCTTCGAGCATAGTAATATTTTTGCTATCAAGCTTCACGTCGATCCATCTTAACCTATCGTCTTCTGTAAGACTGCATTATTGTCCATTTCTGTAGTTTTGCCGTATAGCGCAAAGCCAATTGTTTTTCTTGCGGAATTTGCATCGTGATCCTTTTGAGTCTTTCGAAACTTCTCCTGTTTTTAACTGGAGACTTCCATTTGTTCTCAAATCAGTCCTTTGTTGATTGAGAAGAATTAGGCTTGGTTTCTAGGTGTTATGCTTGCTTGTTTGTCCATAAGATATATTCCACATTAAACTAGTCTAATCCTGGTTTGATTTAGGCGTATTTGATAAAATATTGTTGTGTTAATTTTATTGTGTATGGGAGCTGCTTTAGTAGTTTTAGAAGGCTTTGCTCTGAATCCTACATAACAAATAGTTTACAAATGTATCAAGTAATTCAGTGTTTTAATCTGACTGGGGGTTCTTGTTATTCTAGTACTACACGGGGTTTATTAGTTCTTTGCGACTGCTTTTGAGTTGCTGTAATTGCGGATGTCTTTCATAATTGTACTTACGCAATTTTGCTGACCAGATGTACTTTTTTGGACTATCTTGATGTTTTCAAACGGTATGACAAAATTGTTTTATAATTCCTTGATTTACGCACACATCAGCACGTTAGCCAAGACTGATGGTTGTTTCGCAGAAAAAGCACTGGTTTTCTACATGACTGACATGTTACAATCCTAATGAATTTTCTTTTGATTCCTGTAATTTGGAGCCTCTACATAGACATTCTATGACTTGGTAGCATTTTTTGCGTGTTGGTGACCCAACATAGTTGTTGGTGCCCAGATTTTTCTCAACTTCTCTATCACGCTATTGGAAACGTTGACTGTCCTGCTTCAAATTACATTAATACACGCTTCTAACTCGCAAATAAACCACCTATTTATTTACAGAAAAAGTTTTTTGCCTTTGCTAGCACTCATTATTTATTTCATTATTTTTCTGAGCAACGAATCCATTGTATGGCTACCTTGCCCCAGTTCGAAGTCATTGTTGTCTTATTTTTGGTTGGATCTTTTACTAACAGCACAGATAAAGTGCATGTCACTGAAGTTATAGTTTGCAAAAGATGCCTTTTTCTTTATCAGCTATTGCTTAGTTAAACTTCTTAAAGTGGAAGATGGGTTTCGTTTAATTTATATTCTCGCACTATTTCTGTGTTTGTAAGCCACTTGGCACCTTAGCGCATATTTTCAACAAAATACGCCCTGCGATAATCAAATTACCCATTTGTGTTTTGTTTTCCTTGCATGAGACTACTTCTTATGTCTTAATAAGCCAAATGCTACTTGTCTCCTAGGGGGTAGTACTTCCAGATTGGTAATTAGAGGCACCAACATATACGGTCATAAATGATTTCAACGAAGTTGGTTCGTGACCTAACCATTTTAAAACAATGACACGGGTCCTTTTATTCAGATTTCGTCTTATTTATTTGCTTTCCCGACAGATCACTACTCGTTCATGTACATATGACGTATCTGCTTCATACAATAATTTCAAACTGTTAATGCTCTGGTATTCGACATTAATGATGTATTTTTTATTCAAGTGAAATAAATTGCATTTGGTAGCAAAGCAATGCCACATGTGTCCATGGTTCGTATTTTATTTTCATAAGGCATCTTCTCCCATATGCATACCATCATACTAGCACAGGATATTTTTACAGATCACTGGTGCAGCTTTTACTGCCATTCACTCTCTTCTTTTGCTTTAACTTTCCCAGATTTTTTGTTCTTTTTTGCTTATCACAGTTGTATCATTTGGCTCTCTGAAAAGTGAAATAGTCTTCACTTACAAAGTTTCTTTCACTGCCTCTCCTGTCACCGCTAGGGGACATATTTTTGAGTTTACATCTACGCTTCTTCGTAAAGACGATGGTGCTAGTAAAACGCTACAGCCCTCTACGCATAATCCTATTTTCAGATTTGATCTTGGAGCAATAAAGTGGGAAAAATGATGATGAAGTTCACAAGAAATGCATTTTAAACGGAACCTTGTGGCACTAGTTTTTTCTTTTTAAAACGTTTTTGCCTGGGTATAGGTTTGGTTCGAATTTTCATGATTCTACATCATTAGTCCGTGCATTGTTATTTTAATAATATCCAATTTTTTCCATTATGTTGGCGGTTTTAACTAGTATCTGGTTTACTTCTATCGTTCAGATGGCATTTTATCGTATTCTTCCTTCCTTTACGTGTTTTTTAAAAAAAAGATTTTTTTAATTTTGTGATGTTTTTCACATTAACCTCGATTTATTTTGAATTGTTGATAGGCGCATGCAATGGTGATGGTGAGCTTTCCAGGACGCGATATATCTTGCATTGATACATAGACTGGATAAAATGTTTTTAACCACTTTTGGATGTTACGGTGTGCCATTACGTACCGAATCCTCTCTCTAAATTCAAGTCGAAAAAATTTAGGAGACTGCACCTTTTTGCCTTAGTTAAGCACTTGATCTGTAAGGTAGACATATTTGAGTCACTTGAAGTTGTGCCACGAGGGTGAGTTTAAAGTATTTGTGAAACAGTGGAGGGCACAGTAAATGATATCGCAAAGCATCGATAGGGTGACGCAAGCAATTACATTTTACGAATGTCTACAGGCTAAAAAATGGTGTCGCGTTTCTCGGCTTTCTCTTTGTAGCATTCATTTATTCAGGGTCAACGACTGTTATACTTTTTTGAGGATTCGACAACAAAAGTTTAGCAATTCACCACATCCTTTGTATTTTTGCTGTTACTTTGTCTCTGTAGTAACTTCGCCAACGCGGGCGAATGAACTCCTCTTCATCTTATCATTCACGTCGTCAGACGGGCTATCCTGAGGCGCCGAAAGATTATTCTACACGTCCCCTTGTTCGCTATCGCGCCGTCTCCGTAGACCCCCTTCGTTCCTCTTTTCCTCAAATTTATCGAAATGACCTGAACTTTCCGATCTCAAGCGGCAGTTGTCAGCCTCCGGCTGTGCTGCACCACCACCCCATATCCTACCGCGGCTCGTCTCACTGCTATTCCTCAGTCAATGCGATGTCTAATCGCTCTGCCCTCTTCCTTCCGCCATCAGCCTCCACACCCGGCTCTCGCTATCGCACCACCGAGCGCTCTGCTTTTATATCTTCCCGTCCATCTCTGTCGCGCTCTAGCTCCCTCTCCAAATTCGCTCAGCAGCAGGCCTCTCCTACGCCTCATACTTTCCCCTACAATGACTCTAGATCCCTGAGCAATTATTTCACCGAATACTCGAACTCCAACTATTCAAACAATCACCGCTTCAAATACTCTTACAGCCTATTGCCATCTCAAATGTCGCGACGGAATGGGTCACCTGTCAAGCGTGCAAGCTACGAGGAGGTTAAAAACTTCTCCCATTTGTCTGTGTGTCCATCACCAGATTACAGCGGTACCGACACGGACTTCCGATCACCGCCTTACCCTTCAGGTTGGCTTAAACTTCTCTTGAAAAGACTATCAGCGGGGTGGAAGCTCCCCAGTCCGATGTTAGTTAGATAAAGGTTCTGTTGAATGTGAAATATTTTTTGAGAAGTTTTGCTTTCTCCTCAAAGAACACTTTTCTAGATTGGTACTTTTTTCTTTCTACTTTTCTTAATTATCGAATCAATTTAGATTTTCTAAATGTGTAACAATAGCTTTTCTGTAAACGAATCGAACTTGTATTGCTTTATGACTGACTGCAATTTCACATTCCTTCCTTCAAGTGACCTTTTAGTTCACATACGGAGACGGATTCCACCCAATTATGATGCTATTCTTTTGTTGTGGGAAGGGAAGTTGGTAAATTAGAAATTAACTACAAAAAGCTGTAATTTGGCTACGGAAACAACGCGTACTTCTAGATATTCAAGGATAGCGCTAATATTTGTAAAATACACGTCCCACATGTAGAGTAATTTTTTAACATTCAAGTTTTTAGATTTTCTGTTTCTCTACGCACTTTCTTATTCTTCTTCTATCACCAATTTAAAGACTACCTTGCTCTATAGTACATCACTGGAATTTCGTATTTCTCCCCTGCTCTTCATATCGCCCTTATCTTGCTGGTATGCCGATGTCCTTTCTTTTATCATAAAGCCTTTTCACTTTATTTTCACCTATTTATTTCAAATTTTCTGCCCTAGAAAGTTCTACCCTTAACTTCAATCATTGCTTTTCTCTCGTTTCTTTCAAATCCTATTATCTCGGAATTTGCATTTTTGAATGACTTTAAGATATGCTAGGAACAAGAAAAATGTGAACATCCATTCCGACCACCCACTTGATTGGTGAGTTCGAGTCACAAACTTTAACTACTTCCTCAAATTCTTTACTTAAACTTGCATTAAAAGAAATATTTTGACTACGTTTGCTAAGTCTCTTTTCTTTCTCCACCCCTTTGGGATATCTTAAACTACTACTTTGTTACCTTTTATATTTCTTTGTTGAGGGTTAATTAGTACTTTACTTGGGAATTGCATTTCTTCGTGTTTTATACAATCAAATTTAAAGAAAAATGAACAAAAAGGATATTGATATAGTAATTTGGGATGGGTGCGGTAGATATAAGTACCCAAGGGACAGAGGCAAATGAAAGGCGCTCTTCGGAAATTTGGCTGACCTTCCACATTTAGGGGTTATATTTTACTGCCCCCTTCCTATGCTTGATTCGTATAGCTTTGATGCTTGGTAATTGAAAGCATCATTAACTTGTCATTTCCCACATCATTATCATCGTCATTGTGCTGCGCATACTTTTTCTTCTAAATTCTTTTCAAATAAAGTATTCGTCCATTTTATAAAAAAATCGGTTCTAACGCACATTGACTCGCATAAGTTTATTGCTCTGCTGAAAAATTTATCATTTTGAATAGAGATACGACTTTGACGGAATCCGCTAATGTCACGATCTTGAAATCTCAAATTCATTCTTGCTCCGCATTAGAGGTAGTGCAAGTTTAAGTGTATTATTTAATTACTTTGTTTAATATTTTTTGGGGCAACATTGAGATTTCTCTTTCAAAAATGTATTTGATAATAAATCTTACTACCTTTTATGCCATGAATAGGTTAATTTCTTCCCCTCCTTCTCTTCAGGCCGCAATCCTCGAAGGATAAACGGACGCAGTGAAGAATGGGGTGAGAAATTTTCTTTTCGCCATAAGCCACCGTAAAAATGATAGGAACTTCGTTAATGGGCCATTTTCAATTGTATCCAATTAATAAATTGCTTGGAGCCCAAGTAAATTATGCCCAATTTTAAGGGCCCTATTTGCATGTAGTAGACTAAATCATATAGTGATTGTTCGCATAAAACTTTTTAGAAATGTGTTTTATCACTTCATCAGTAATCCGTGTAGGTTTGGGTTTCACATTTCAAGGAAATTTAATTGCCTTTGTAATAGTATTGTGCAGAAATGGATGGGGAATTGTCGTGATATATGGACCCATTCTTGGCAATGCCGATTTCGCCTTAGTAGCTGAGGGTCAAACACTCAACTTGTGCATTTGAATAACCCATAATTAGCTGGTTAATTAGCTGTTAAAAGCCTGAGGTCTTGATTTTTTTCATTAAAAATTGTCTAAGATGTGATACAGTTGAGTGAAAAATATTGCCTTTAAAATGACTGGTGGAGGGAAATAAGGTCATAAATAACTAATGAAAACTCCAGCTTTTCTTCCATAGCTGAGCTCCACCCACGGCGAGTACATCACGTGGAGGTGGAGACTGGAAACGAAGAAACGCCAAAAACGAAATCCACAGCAGCAGGGATATCAGCCGATTGCGACTCCCCAGACATCCGAGTGGATCGAGCAGTGGCAGTGACGGTAGAGGCGAAAACCGTTTCACGCTCGAGCAGTGATCGTAGCACCTCACCTACCGACGTTAACTTAAATAACACCACCTCTCCTACCTCTTCTGCTTCTGCTTCCACTTCCTCCGACGCCTACAGGCGAAAGTCCTCCGGTCTCCATGGTGGCCGTGCCATCACCACCACCGCCACCTCCTCCACCGCGTCCATTTCTTCTTCTTCCTCCTCCAACGCTGTTGGTGTTAATTCCTCTTCTGCTTCCCCCACTTCTACCGCTGGTTTGATTGGACTCAGTAACCTTGGGAATACGGTAAGGAATTTTGACACCTTGACCAGTCAAAGTCAAATTTCTTCATGTGTGACTATTTAACTTCAGTAAACTTTTCCGATTTGAAAATAAGTACTGGATTAAATAATCACCATAGACAAAGTTGAGAGGGAAATGTCATGTTATTTTATGGCAAAAGGAGTACCGTTAGGAAAAAAGTATTTGGATACGTCTCTATTTGGGGCAAAAAAAGCCTCTAAGTTGCGTTACTTCGTCTACTCTCTGATAAAAATTCTTCACGAAGGAATTGTTCCACCAAATTTTGGCAATATTTGAACCTTTCTCTCAAAAATTTAATACAAATGGACAACCTTCGAAATTAGTTATTTTTCATGGTTTTCTAGTGATATGCGCAGATTGAGCAAATTATTATCACTGATTCTGCTTCACCTTTTTTCAATTCGTAGAATGCACACCAACGGATATAAATGTGAAATAAAACTGGATCCGGGTAAATTTCTCGACCAGTTTGTGCATTATGAACTTTCATAGAATCCTAAATTTGATAGAAGTATAGCCTAGCCGGTAAAAAAACGAGTCTTTGTAATTACATGTTCCGCTAATCTCGGACGTTTTGAATTCCCACGCGGCCCACTTACATGGCTGTTGTTTGGGGTTTTTTCAGTGTTTCATGAACTCTGTCATCCAATGTCTCAGCAATACTAGGGAGCTGCTTCGCGTCTGTTTGGACTACGTCTATCAGTCCGAGTTGAATGTGAACAGTAGCATGAAGGGCAACCTCTTTACAGGTATGCGAGCGATCTTCACTCTACTTTTTTGCCTCCTCTTTCCCTTCCTTCTGCATTCATTCTTCTTTACTCTCCCATTCTCATTTCGTATGCATACACACGCACACGCACCACCTGACTTCACATGCAAGTACTGATTCCTAAGCATGTAGCACGATGGTTGCCTCACATGGGTTCTATTGCAGCAGCCTTCGTTTCTACACTCCTCAAATTTCATCTTTAATGCTTCAATTTAAGGAGAAGCCATTAAAATTGTGATTTGTGTGATAAATAATCGAGATAAATAGGAGAATTTAAGTTAGACTCTACCTTTACGTACGCTCGCCTAGTGAAATGGCTTCCAACTTCTCCCTATCAATTTCATGCACCTAAACGAAATTTGATCTTACATTAATATGCTGAGAAATTTGACAGGCATTTCTTCGATAAAACAGTTTTAAACTACTTGTATGTAATAAGTGAGAGCTTATAGTTTTGACAGAGATGACGCCACGCCTTAAGGATATTCTTATACGCACTTCAGAAGATTGACATCTTATAGCTGGTGACTTGATAGACCAACTTCATCAATGGATTCATCGTAGCGCTTAAAATACTTCTCAAACTCTGCCATATGCACACAGAATGGTTGGGTAGCTATTCTCTTTCTACCAACCTGGGATAATGTGAAGTGTTGTCTCTGTCCCTTCTCCCTTATTTGATTAGATGTCTCGATCAAACCGGAGATTGGTATTTGTGGGACCCAAACTTTGTAACCTTATCTCCAGCCCCTCTTCTTTACGCCATATTGACACGGTTAGTCAAAATCACATTTCAGAAGGGGTTGTAAAGTGGCATGACTTAAACCTCCTTTATGTTTATAGTTCGTCTTAAAATTCGCTTAAATAAATTAACAAATTTACTAAGGAATAAATGATTGCACCTTGAAGATATGGAAATCATGCGCTTTTATGACTTATATTAGCATGAGCGGTAGGTGATATTCAAACATATTTTAAAATGCAATTCTCGAAATGCGTGACTTTCGAGTGGAGACTAGTGACAAAGCAGTTGGAATGAAATTGAAACGAGGTTTTTTTGTGCAAAAACGTGACTTCACTGCTCACTCCGCACACACTTTCTCTCGAATCTACAAATCTGCCTTACTGAAATAACAATGCAGTGCCCAAGTTCTTTGTTTAGTGAATTAAACAGGGAGGTCATAGATTCAGTGTAATGGTCTAGTATTCTGAAAGAACTACTGCTTTACGGAAGCCACTGATGAGGCACGTGACCTTTCGGAATAATTGCCTTGAGCTGGGGGTATTTATGCATTATTTAAGTGCCATAGATCATCCCGCATTAACTAGTTTGAGGTCACCTTGGCAATTCACTTAGAGGTGTACTTCACAAGACGGTATTATTTCTTACGCGCGAGGCAACCCTGAGATCCTTTTTTTGCATTTTTCTAAACCCTATTTCTTGGATCGTGTTAGCATCAGACTCGTTCATCTACTGTTTTGTGTATGGGGCATTTCAATGCTCTTATCATTCAGAGAAATCACAGAAGTTCAAATATCTTTACATCGGACATCAGTTATTTGGCGTCGGTCCTATTTCGGTTCACCTGAATCTTAAAATTCGTGACAGCCCTCCAACTTCAAAAACGTGAATCGAATCACTTCTATGTACTTTCCTGGTTAAGAACGATCATGTGCTTTATTTCCAAGCTTAAATGAGTGCTAAAAGTCCTTATATTCTTCACATTCTGTGATGGAATAGATCGCTAAAATGGTGACTTCCTTTCCTCTGCCCATTTGAAAGAGAATACTGCATAAATATGTACACACTTCTGAATTGCAGCCTACGCGGATTTGATGCGTCAGATGTGGACGCCGTCTAGTTCCACCATCGCCTATGTCAGTCCGCAGCGCTTCAGGTCGCAAGTGCAAAAGTTCGCGCCGCGTTTCATGGGCTACGCGTAGGTCGCCTTACCTTCTCCTTTTCGCTGGCCGTCTTTAAATATCCTCATCATCCACTTTTTTTGAAGTCAGCAAGACGCCCAGGAATTTCTCCGCTACCTCGTTCAGGGTCTTCACGAAGATGTCAATCGTGTGACTAAACGGCCACCCTCAGAAATTCCTGACTACGACAAGGAGGATCGAATGCCGTGAGTCAGTTAACTATGAATACTCAAAAGGAAATTTTAATGTGCTTTCGGTCATTTTCAATTTTGACGAAACTTGCCTGGACAAAGTTGAGTTTAAACTCTACCCGATAAAACATTGCTTGCTTTTCAACTCACGTAAGTCGTTTAGCGGATGGAGCAATTGACGAATTTTTTGTTGGACAGACTTCATGACCATAAATTGTATTTACGATTCCCTTAATTATGTTGTAAACTCTACACTGTGGATAATTAATTAATGTCACTGTAAATATCTAAACGCGGTCGGGCACCTCAGCGAAGGATACAAAACTTGACCAATATATTGACACTAATTTCAAATAATTTTCTCCCTACTTAAAATGGGTCATTTTACGGACTTTAAAATCACCGAAAGGACTCGAAATATGACGGTCCTTGCAAATAACTTCAAAGCACTTTTTAAAATAGCATCGCCGCAGCTGAGGCATCAGTATATTTGGAGCTAGCATCAAAAGTTATGGTACTACCTCTACTTCTAACTTCCTGTTGAGATTTGGATGATTCTCTTTCCTGTTGCCCCGTAGCATAGTGTAGTTACCAGACCAGACAAAAATACCCAAACATCTATTGACCAGCTTCTTTACTTATTGCTTAACTACCTGCGATACATCCCTAAATCAGGCATAATATTCTCGATATTCATAAGTCTTGTGCAAAATGATTTGCCATTTTACAAGGCGATGAATATGCATGCTTTTGGTTGCACTAAAATCAGCACATTTGCATCACGTGATACCACCAGGTGTACAAAAGATGTATAAGTATGGAAAAAGCGTGCCGACATTTCAAATCCACCAGCTTAGTATAACGCCCTTGTTTTGGCTAACATTTCAAGTGAACTCCAGTAAGGACTTCGCTCCCTTGCCTACATTGAGGCGATATGTTTTCCAAGTCCTCCTTTTCCCCTATTGGTTACCTTGTTTTGCGTCTTGATTGGTCACAGGCATCACGTGTACACATGGGCACGTGTACGCAAGCTTCGGCATATTTGCCTACCCCAACCGTGCTGAAATAGGATTAGTAGAGGAGCACGGTGAATGCGACTTCTGTTTCTCGTATCTTTACGCTTCCGTTTTTTTCTGTTTCACGGCGATTTTGTCTGCCATATACGAGGTGGCGTCCAAATGGCACCTGTGCCAAATTATTCCTACTTGCGCACATGCGTACACATGCCTATAGGCACATTTGCGTGCATAGTCTGTTACGTTTTTTTTCTCAAGATCCAATAGCCCACTAGTTTCCAACACTTTGCCTGTTTTAAAAAAAATTACCGTAACGGTTCGTTGTTGTGACTTCAAGGTCGAAGCGCAGCCACTTATCTTAGCTGTATTTCGCGAAGTAGTATCGTGTCTACTTCAGAGTTCAATCATTAAAGGAAAGCCACATGAGTTTTACATGGAAATTTGGATTTACCCTGCAATCTCTGTGGAATTTGTTTGGGTTTACTTTAGAGTCCTGAAAAATTTACCATAACACTCAAATTGGAGGTGTTTGTCTGGACCTATGATGACGTATAAACAAATGGAAATAAAAACATGACCATTTAGTTGAATTATCATTTGTGTTGGTACGTTTAAACGGAACTGACCTTCTCTTTGTGGACTAAGTTGGGTCACGTATCCTCTATAAAATCTGCCAGAATTATTGCTGTTTTGTTAACACTTCGTCTACACACCCATGAATTACTTGTCAATTTTAAAATAGTCTGAATAATGTCTCTGTTTTTATCCCTTGTTAAGTATTTCATTCTTCTGTGTCTTTTTCAGTGATCTTCTTTTGTGTTTTACCATATCCCGCTTTTGTACTGTTCAAAAAGTAGTTACACAAATTTTGCAAAACTTGGAATCTTAAGACATACTGATGCATTTGATGTTGCGGCTTTCAGGGACTCAAAGAAGGCAGCACTTTACTGGCAGCGCTACAAACGGATTGACGATAGCATCATTGCAGGTGAACATCGATACGGCCGCGATTTTTACCTCGGATTTCTTGCCTTCTTGAGTAGATTTTATCCTTCTGATTGTAGATCTATTCCTTGGTCAGTTGATGAGCACACTAGAGTGCATGTCCTGCGGTCACAAGTCGACCACTTTCGATCCCTTTTGGGATCTCAGTCTTCCTATTCCTCGGGTGGGTTCGCTCTTGCTTTCTCATTAAAATATTAAATACTACTTCAATATAAATTTCTGCTAATTTGATACAATGTCTGTTCTTTTATCCTCTGGAATGTTCAGCGTCTTCCGCATACTCTTTTAAATTGATGATTGCATTGCTACCCTTTAATTCAAATTAACAAATTGGAGTACAAATTTTATGATTGGGAAATGATTGTCGGCCCTAACGAATTTTGTGGCTCGATTCGCCCGAAGGGTGCACTTTTCTCATTCATCTCAATAACTTAGGAGGTGTGCCATGCTTCAGGGTTGGCCTGAACTAGAAAATGTCAACATATTCATAACCTTTGCCTTTATTCCGAGCTACTTTTCAGTCCACAAAAGCTCGTCTAAGGCTTTTGGGGATTTTTTGGTAAAGCGACAGGTTATTGAACCCAGTGTCAAGTTATAAAGGCAAAGGCACAGCCTACAAGTTAAAAGGGACAAAATGGATGAAAGAATTATCCTCCACAACCACCTATTTGTTCGCGGTTGCACTTGCATGTGGCTTGGCTTTTGGCCCATTCTCAGCAACCATAGCATGCACCCATTTGCCTTTCTTTCCATGCCTTGCTATGTATCCTCTACACTTTTTTCCAAAAATAAAACAAAAATCATAAATAACTGCTCCTCACATCTTTTTGATGTACGATTTGCTTGAAATAGAAAAGAAAGTAAAACATTTCCCAAATGTGTGAGCAAATAATTTTCCTAAATTGGGCTAAATTGATGGTATTGTTTAACTACACACAGATGTGATGGATATTGCGAGTAGGATGGTGATTAACCAACTCGGAAGATTAGACCTTCCCATAAGTACTGTTCCTTGTGTGGATTTAAGGTGAAATTTGTTTGGAAAACATCAAATAGGACACTTGACACGAATAATTCATACGCATACATTTTAGGAGTTCGTCCCTTCTTTTCCTCTACTAGTCAGTCCAGTGGTAACCAAAGTGATATTTTAGACCCTTTCTACCAGTTATCCAAGTTCACTTTGAACAGTTTTACGAAATAGTCATTTAAATGACGCCTTCGCATTCGCAGTCTTCCACTATTCTTTTCCCTTTATTTGAAAAAGTAACTTTTCGACTGTGTAATGAATCAGTTTGTTCTGGGAATACGAAGTTTTATTTTTTCTATACGCATGTCAAGTGAACAGTTTTCGATTGTTCACTTGACATCTAACAAATCACGAAGTTTTGCAATTTGTGTTTGGGGACAGCTTGGAGTGGTCACGCCTCAGATTGAATTCACCCTTTTTCTTTACTTTAAAACATTCAAATTCAAACCTGGTTCCTAAAAATACGGTATTTGCTCTGACATCTTGTCAGCTTGTATTTATGATTTTCAACTGCAAGCTATCATATGATAGGTTATTTTAGTTGATCAACCCTATCCGTTTCCAAGTTGGATCGCAAAACGCTGCAATTCAGTAATATAACGTTTTTATTGGAAAAAATCATTTGGAAAAATTGGCTACTTTTTTTGCCAGAGCATTTCATTTGAATGCACCAAGAATTAAGGAGATGGAAAGTAGTACCTTTATTGTCAAAAATGTCCCTGCAGACGTGACCTCCTTTGAATGCAGGCAAAGCTTGAATAAGGAAAAGTGCAAATATTAGAAGAGGTGCACAAGAAAACCTCCACTGTGATGGTGGATATCACGTGGAAAATCCGCGCACCTGTCAGCTTGCCCGCCCGATTGTCTCCGGCGTTATGATGTGCTGAGAGGGAATAGGATAGCCTAAAAACACCTACCGCGTGTCCGATTGCCGTCTATTCCTCTATTCTGTAAAAAGGGATTTATTTAATTACAGGGTAGCGAGGTGGACATTCACAACTGTTTCGATCTCTTCACCTCTAATGAGATTCTGGATGGTGCTGAACAGCCAGTAAGTTAGAAATCCAATTTCTTTATTCGCACCTCTCCCTCTCTCATTCCCCTTCTTCATTCCATCGCATTTGGTTTTGTGTCATTCACTAAACCGCATGTGTCTACTCCCTCTTTCCCTCTACCAACCACGCATTCGCATTTCCCTTTGTCAGGTGCATCGACACACCAGTGCGCTGCCTGTGAGTTCGGCCACTGTGTTTTGACAACAGTATTTTATTTACTGATAGTTTTGCGTGTTGTTGTCATTCTCATCGTTGCTACTACCGTCAACACTGCCTTCAATTGTGTCGTTTACTTCCCTCACCGTGCACGTATACTTGCAAGAAAAATTACATTGAGTAGACTGTAAGCTACTGTTTCTCCTGCTAACACTGCTTATTTTGTGAGGCCCTGTTTGGCTATACCTTGCCTATAAACCCTCCGAATTTTAGATGATTAATGGAAACACATTATCTTAACCGATTTGCTTACTCAGCACAAGAAATGGCGAAAGCTTTAGAGATGCCAAATGTGGGGCGACTGACTACTACATTGGATGAAATTTCTAGATCAAGCATTCTGTAACATCCCTATTTTGGTATAGACCACAAATCTGATGGGTCGAGTTGATTATATAATCCTTGCAGTCTTTGATCTTTACGTAAGCATGTCATCATGCTAAATCTCCATTCTGCTTCCAAGAATTCAAGCTACACCATGTCTCCTTATGGTACTCGCGTGAACTACTGACTTCATCCATTTCAAAAAGCTATCGGAAGACGGTACAACTATCCGTTCCATCATTTTCATTTTATTTGAACCATATCATTATTCACAAAATATATCCATATTATTTTTCGTATATTCTTTAGCTTTGAGAGGGCAGTAGGTGTGATTACATGAAATGGCTTTTATTTGCAACAATTTGACATTTTTGAATGAAGTAATCGTAAAAAGTACTTCTCAATTCATCAGATGAATACCCTGCTAGTTGACTCATCGTCGTGCCTCAATTCCGTAAGAATTTTATTATTGCCAAATCATCGAATGGGCAGAATTATGGAGACACTAACGAAAACCCCCCTATAGTTATAATCTTATGAAAGTAATCGTCGCTTCTACTGAACTAGCCCTGCAAACATATTTGAATGAGAAAATTTATTTTGTGAGAATAGTTTACTTTCCATGGCATATTACCTCCGTCGGAGACTGATATTATCTGACTATAAAATGCAATGGAACTGTTTTATTCCTCTGAGTTTGTAATTCGAATTTTGGTGTGGTTAAGGCCTGAAACGAAACGAGACAGACGAGTCTCACTCCTGTGTATGTCGGTAAATTGTCGGCACTTTGTGAATAAGAAAGTAACAGCTACAATGTCTGGATATCGCAGTCAATCGAAAATGTATATTGGCTGTAGTAACAGTACCGGTACTAGCATACACAGCGTGGTAGTTAGCGCATGTGCTGGGTTGCCTCTTTCCCTCTCTCACTCTCTCCCTCTCCTCGCCTATCCAATCACCCAATAATCCCGAGGCCACGTAATTGCGCAGCCGGAAATTGCCAGAGGTATACAGGCTGCGCATCACCTTGGCATTTCTCGTCCCTTCACCATCCACCAGCCTTACCCAGACTCACGCCAGCGCTGAAGTATGCGCATGCAAACGGACACAATAGCGTTTTGTCCATCGCGTCAGGTCATTTGCGTGCGTGCGTGCGTGCAAAGGTTAGCATATCTCATCGCACCACTGCCATCATTACCACGAGGCCATAGTGTAGTGGAGTGAGGTACATACCTGAGGTCTCGGTTACACCTTGCATCTTTGCACTATTCAATGTAGAAGGCAGAATAAATTATACGCTCCTTAACTAGTTATGCAGAGAAGTGAAAGTTTTCCTGATCTGTCTCACAGCAAAATTTTCTATCATTTTTACACGCTATTGATAAAGTATCTGCTCGGATTTATAACTCAGTCTAAACAACTACTTTTTTATCCGGACCAACACCGAACATACCCTCTTACTGACAAATTAAAACCTAATTCAAATTGATCCCCTTAAAGTTTGAGAAATGCGTTTTGTGGCTAATTTTTAAATTCATACCTTTCCTAAGTTGGTCCGAGCTCATCCTCTGATTCCTGATTGCCTGTATGCTTTGTACGTTCAGTGTCTAGTTATTGATAGTGAACCTCCGGATAACTCACTCGAGTAGGGTAAATGATCACTTTGTGTGCGTTCAAAGCATTAGTTTAGCAAATAAAAGAAGGAAAGTTACCGAGAAGAGCCTGGTTTTACGCCACATGCTAGCCACGATGGTTGCCTGTCCGTCTGTTCTTCCATTAACCTGTCTGTTTATCTGTCTGTTTGTCTGTCCCTGTTTATTGGTGAACACTCACCTGCGTCTGCAAACAATAATGCTTTGTACGTATGTGTTCAATAACAGCACGATACTTGCCATTTTACTGCATTCTACAAAACACAACTCTTTTCTGTTCTCTCTCCTCCTTTTGTGTAGACTTGCAGCGGGTGTAAACGTCGGCAGCCGTGTCGCAAAAGCCTCTCCATCCAACGATTCCCCAAGATTCTGGTGATTCGTATCCTTTTCACCAATCAGCTTTAATTATGTCCTTTTTGTTCGCAATGAGTTAGAGATGGTACAGCTATTGTCATACCATCTTTCCAGACGAAGGGAGTCTTGAATCCGGATTAATTTATCCAGCTCTAATCCTGTTAAACTACTCATTAATCATTTCAGTAGCAGGTATGAGTCAAGGTTTTCAGCCATCACTCAAAATTCTTGATGGATACGCGTCGTTCAGCTTCCTCGTTAGTCCATCAACGAATCTAATTTTGTGCAATTTCGAAATACTTTGGTAGTGTGTGTTTTATAAGGGTGGAAGGTGTACCGCGCTACTGATCGTCTATTTCAGTACAAAATTTGTTCACATATATGAACACAGACAGGAAGGTTGATTGTACCATAGAGAAGGCCAAGAGAAGCACTTGATTCACTACATCTACTGTTCTACTACCCTTAAGGTCAGCTCGGATGTTGAACCACCAGGAATGTTTCTTACACTAGCGCGTCATTCAATATCATTAATGCCATTAACCTGGTTAGGAAATTTCGGCACTCTTAAATTCTACTGTCACTTTCAATTAGTAAGCAGATTCCAGGCGAGTTTCTGTCCTGATGCGGAGTGTGATTTACGGTTAATAGCATGAATCAATGTTTGGGACAGTAATTGGAGTGGTTTGCCTAAACTCCACATCGGCGTAGACTTCAAACGCTTCTCTGGGGAACGATCGCGCTCCAAACTCACCACATTCATCGACTACCCCATCGAACACCTCGACCTTAATCGTTATGCTGCGTATTGTTGTAAGTTGGAGCCTCTTGCTCTCGTCAAAAGATTGAAGATTGATCTCTCCTTAATTATTGAAATCAGTGTTTTCCATAGATCCATGAATGATTAGATTCCTGACTTCCAATTAATATTCTTATTCACTTTTTGATATTAAATTTTTTGGCAAATTTCCTCCAATACTGAAAGTGAAAGAATTTATTGAAATCATGTTTCATCATAGAAGCAGACTTGAAGAGTCTACTTGACATACTACATGTAGGCAAGGCATTGATGAGATGCTAATAGTTTGGTGCGTTCTGGGTGAGGTAGTCAGCTGTGTTTTGAGGCACGTTTTGCTTTACTTCTCTATATTGTTTTGCTTTTTTTTACTATAGCTCCCGAGACGAATGCTTCCTATCGTCTCTATGCGGTGTCAAACCACAGTGGTAGCGTATTCGGTGGCCACTACACCGCCTCCTGCTTGCATCCCAAACTCGGCACGTGGTTTGAATTTAACGACACAAGGTGGGTCAGCCTTGCCATAACCTTCTTGGCGACTCTTTTCTATCTTCATTATTAAGTTAATTATAAGCAGGTTGTGAATCGGCGAGATGTGGATTCTTTATGAGCGAGATCATCTCCTACGTATACCTTCTCGAAATATTCCTTTAACTTTTGTTGTACTTCTGATGGAAACAAATTTCTTGAATGACAAATTTATACCATCTTCACCTCTAGCAGTCACAAGTGAATTTGAATTCTATTGATACCAGTGGATAATAACTCTAGCCGATTAACATTGTAATAGCTTTTTTCTCAGCTCTTTTCTCTAGGGAGAGCTGAGGCTTTTTCCGAAAACATTACTGATTTGACACTAGACCACCCGAGGAATCGAAGTTTAATGACTTTCTATTTTTGGTGATTACAAAATAGATATAAAAGGAGAAGATGCCTGCTTATTCTGTTTCAAAAGCAACTTCTTTCTGCGGCGTAAAAACCTGAATTGACAGTGTGTCACTGAAATTTGTTCCCAAAATGACTTGACATTCATGACAGCTGCTGTGGAAAGTAAGAAAGAAGAAGAGAAATAACAAAGAATGTGATTTTGTGGGAATTATCAAGTTAGCCAAAAGATTTTGAGCGGTTTTTAATATCTCGTTTCACTAACTTGCAAAATACACTTGGTTGTTCATCAGCATTAAAATGGATAGATTTGCATTGGCCTCTTGATTACAGTACACTTTATTACGATCTTTTATATCTCCTTATTTTGCACCTCTGATGTCATACGCTGCCAGATAAATATGATGGACTCAATTGGGGATCAACTCACTTCACATGCTGATAAAACTTCTCAACAAATTCATATTATCATTTGAGGGTGCGGATTGATATAAAAAAATGTGTGGATTAACCTGCCAGAAAAGGGAATGGTGACGATCAGGCTTGGTGATGGGGAGACAGCTTACTTACATTTACATCACATGTGGAGAGGAGATCGCGGAAGCTTCTGCAAAAAATGTCTTGTGCATTAGAAAATGAGAGCAACCTTCAAAGTCTACCGGTTTTTTCCTCACACTTTACCTGTGCTTCATGAAAACGCGCCATTTACTTATTGTTTACCGACTAACTGAAGGAATATGACCGTATCCTATGCCGCCCTTAATACCTACCCACTTGCCCACCCGCTTGCATACCTAAGACACGCACCATCTCATCCCGCCCATCCCACAAGACTATCTTGCCTGTATGTGCGTGGGATAAAATGCAGACCAACTTATTTACAAGAATTTATTCACCACGTAACTTGCGCTGCAAAACTTGTCTTCGCGAAGTTTTTATTACCGCATTTTAAGATGAGAGGAGAAAGAGAAGGTAGGAAATAGCACCTCACCTCCTTCTCAGTCTTATCCTCTATGTTCTCCTTATGATATTACTCCGTGCTCCTAATAAAATGATCACCTTTTCTTGGTAGTAGCATTAGTCAGTCATTTATGAAATAGTGTAGACCATTAAGAAATGGATGTGAAACAGAAGCAGAGATGAGTAAGATAAGTTTTTTAATTCTTGTTTCATCAAGCCAAAGTGTTTTGTGTGAAGAGTGAGGGTACGGGCTACTGAAGTGCCATATGAAGGTCCCTTCTAGAATGTTTATTTGGCCCACTTTTCCCATTTATTAATCACTTTGTTTCGGACCTATCATTTGGTTATTTTCAAACAGAAGAGGTTCTAGAGGAAACAACAAATGGAACCAACAAATCCACGTTAAGACCTGCAATTAGCTACTACTCCGGATTCCCAGGGCATTGTCCGAAATGTGATAAACTGAGCCGATAGACGGACTGCAGAAGTGGAGTGACAATAGCTCCTTTTTATTAAGCAGATTTAATACCACTGGGTAACCGTTTCTTCCATTTAGACCGCAAGAGACGCATGAGAAGGTACACAAGTGGAGGTCAACCGATCTTTCAAATTTCGATGGTTGCATGCTAGTAGATTGTGACACATGACCCGAGCTAGTTTAATAAAGCGACTATTTGACTTTGATACTATTTTATTAAGTAATTATTTCTTTGTCATAAGATTTCCCTCATTGTGTCTCTCTTATTGTCAGTAATCATCGTGACGATGCCACAAATGCATTAGTCTGTGTGGGGAGAGAGGTTATGATCAGAACAGCTAGAGAGTCCTTCCTTCTTTTTAGAATAATGTGGTGATTAAACAGCGGTACACCACCTTTAATCAACACTCGATTTAGAGTTTAGTAAACCCTCTTTTTCCACTCTGTTTCACAACTAGTCAGATCCTCCCAGCAGGATTTAAACTCTTTTCTAAAAAAAATTCACTTTTAAGCACAAAAATTTGGCAACGTTTAGGCAATATTTAATCCCGGGACCACCGGAATGGAGGCATTGAGATACCTTTCGTACCATACTGACAGTTTCGGTGCCGACAACTTAATTTTCAATACCATACGTCAATGTCCTCTTGACATTTCATCATGTCGGGAATCTTTAATGCGTCGTTCCTAATTTTATAGAGTGAGGCCAATCCGAAAAACCGAAGCCGTATCATCAGAGGCCTACGTTCTCTTCTATCAAAGGAACGACGGCAGATCCGCTTGAAAAATCGATACTCACCCTGTTCCTCCTCGTTCCCGCCATCCCTTCCCCTTTCCCTTCAAATACGCCTTGCTGACACGAGATAAAATCCATTTTCTCCCAATCCCTATATTCCACTTATATCGGACAGGTGACACGTGTGTCGCGTGCGCTCGCGTGTCAACATATATGCACTTATTTTGCAGCAATAGGCACGAAGCCTAGGTATGCGTGTGTTCTTGTTTGTTTGCCGTCTCTTCAATTTATCCGTATGTTGCGTTTTTTCTCCTCAGTGAAGCCAGAGTCTTTCCCAGAGTCAAAAAAGAAAGTGAAGTAAACAATGATGCTGAATGAAGATGATTAATTATGATGTCAAGAGACATCGTCCCCTGCATTTTTCTGTCTATTGTGATAGTGGTCGGGAAAAAGAAGAAAAAGAGATAATCACTATTATTATTACTATCAACACCGCAGATACTGCAACCAGTCTCTTATTAATGTCTCCCTCCACACCCTCTTCCTCTCCATATGTATGCGTGTGTGTATGTGTACATTAGTATCCTCCTCTCTTGCTCCCCACCCTTACTTCTGCCTTTCCTCCTCCTCCATATGTGCATGCATGTGTGTGTGTATGAATGTATACATTAGATGACCTTATTTCGCATTCTCCTTCTACTACTCACTCTGCTGACAGAAGAATGCATATGAAAGAATTTTTTTCTGCTCCTCCGTGCATTGTGCAACGAGTAGTCTACGGGGTCGGAGATGTTTGAAAAGACACCTTAATGAGTTGAGGACGTTTATCCACTAATTTGGAAATTTATTAATTCTGTCATCATTTTTTGAAGATCTAAAAACTTTACTTCCACATTCTGTTGATGAATAATTTCGTTATCTTAGCCCTGAAATTTATTTTCAATAAGGGAGTTAATTGTGACGTTTCAAGTCTTCCAGGAGAGCCGGAGGACTATCACCGTGGTTCTAGGGCCGTGCTCCCAAGATGGATGCATAATCTGCATGAAGTGAAGTGTCCATGTGGTTTAACCATACTGATATCTCTAAATGACCTGAAATATGAGAAGTTGCAGAAACGGCGTGAGTACACACTGAAGGAGAGATAATGACTCCTTTGAGAATATGAGCGGATTGTAGTACATCAGTGACTGGTGATGGTGCACTTTTTTCTTGGCTTGTTTTATTTTTTAACCCACTTCTCTCCATTAGGGGTCCGATAAAGTGAGCATAATAATCGGAGTGGCTCATTATACTGCCTTCTCATAACCGGTTGCCGATGCCTGTCAAACACGTTTGGTTATTCTACATGCACTTTTGAAGTACAGTCTATTAAGACGGCAGACTGTGCTGTGCTCTCCACGACCTTATTTTGGAGTCTGATTGGATGTAACTCGGGCTTTTTTACCTTATGGAGTAAAGCCAAGTCGGTTCTGAAACTATGAAAATCTCTGTTAAAAGTCGCCATGAAATCAGAAGCTCCAGAGGCACTTGGATCTACTCATTTAGTCAGGAGAAAATGCTCTTTCTATAGGACCATGGAAGACCCATAACTCAGCGCAGAACTGGTTCGTAAGATCTCATCTCATCTTAGGGTGAGCAGAGAGGAAAAGTAGGGAGAGAGAAGAAGGGAGGTGAAGCGACACTGCCTTTTCATTCTCCCCATTTGGTTGGTGATATCCCTCCAAGCTCCAAATGGAAGTTATTGCCTCTTCTTTGTACTAACATGGGATAAGACCAAAGGCGGCTAGGTGTGGCTCACAATGCTCTTACACAATGAGAGCAAGGTGTCCAGCTCTTATGAAATCGGTTTCAGGATGATAGCTAAACCGTGATAGCTTGGACTCTGGACGGGTGTCCAGTTCAAAAACGGTTAGAAGGCATTCCACGCAGAAAATCGGATTCATTATATCAGTCGTGGTTCTAAGGTAACAGCGATTACAGACAACACTCGCACCCAGTGCTGGGAATGCCTGTAACGTCTATCTCCCAGAAATTTCAATTTCACGCTTCTAATTCCTCAATACTCTGGAGCGTTACACCCCTTCGCTCAGTCCCTCCTGATTGGCTAAATAGTACGAAGAGATGTACTTTGATCGTGCAACGCATTACTATTAAGGTCAAGGTCAATCAATTGCTATAAACACACTTCTCGTCACCGGCGTTTTCACGATCTATCTGACTTTGCTGTGTACACACGCTACACCACTTTTGTTTACTCTTGCCCATCAGCAGGCAAAGATGGCTGTCTCAAGGTCTACTGACTACTCTGCAAGCTCGAGAGGCTCCAAGATCCCAGGTGGTAGGGCAAGGGGGTACCTTCTTCTGTCCAAAAAGATTGTTTCAGTTCTGACTCTCTAGGAGCCCATACTCAGGATTTCAATCCTCTTCCTTCGTGGATAATTCTTGACCACTCAAGTACATTTATTGAGTTGCGTTCCTGTTGAGTTCTCCTTGATGGCCAATTTGACTTGAGGTCACCCTGTGTGTATTAATACTCAAGTTAGGGTCAAGGTCACTCGAAAACGAAATGGACATATGAGGAAGGTGACTATTTGGTGCACTTATACCGCAGTCAGGCAGAAGTTAACGCATGTACCGCAATCAAAGTTTATATATCCTCCCTGTGTTAACGAGGGGCGAAGGTTCTGCGCTACTCATGTTTTTGTTTCTCATCATTCGGAGTTCGATTGTCGTAGTAGCTCAAGTTGTTAAATTGCCTTTGATCAACGGTGTCTTGAAGACAAAACTGTCTCTCGTCTTCTCAATTTTCATCACACATTTGTACAAGCACCATTCGGACTCAGTAAGAAGGCTCCTCTTCCATAATTCCCTTGGGCCATATCCACTGACGGACGTCTGTGCATCTAGATGAACTAATTCACTAACCCTAATATTATACCCCCTTTTAGAGCCCCAATAAGTATTTCTGCAAGCAGAATGAACCAGGTAGGCATTATCTGTTACCGTCTCTTGGTCATACTTATATTTGTCACCCCCTCCTATATGGTCGTGGGGATAATCCTCAGTAGGGGCGGCTGATTTGGGGTTATAGGTCGTCTGGATAGTCTGAATTTCTCTGTTGTTGGAGTTGTCTAAGATCTACTTTACTTCCTAGTAAATTCTAGTGAGTACATCAGCCAATTATTCATTAATAAGAAGAAAGAGTAAAGTGCGTCGTACAGATCTGACCGTGTGTTTCTATACACCATCGTGATGGCTTCCACCTTCAAGGCATAACCTAGATAGGCATTGTTTATTGTAATCCTTGAAGGCAGACATTTTAATGAGTGATATCATCTTGGGCTATCTTACCTTCAAATTGGGTTTTTCTTGAGGAAGATCTTGTATAAGCTACTTTACGAAGTGATTCAGAATAGCAACATACGACAGCAGCCCCCGTCTGTTGGGTTTCCCATCCGTCTGACCTGCTCAGCACTTAGTGCCTGCTTGGTTTCCATACTCCAGTTGTAAAAGTTTGATACAGTTTTGTCTGATTGTGGCCGCTTTACCACCGGCCTCGGGGCATTATTGAGGACAACCATTTTACTGACATCACCAAACAACAGTGCTTTTCGCATTACTTCAGCTATCCTTTCGCCATCTTCGACTGAGGACAAAATTAGGAGCCATTTATCACTGTCGGTGTCTCGTTCTACTAGACTGAGCGGTCGAATAACACGTGTGACCATGTGGCACCAAATGGTTTACCTCAGGGCCAGACCTACACAGGAAGGAGACAAAGTAGTACCAAAGGAATGTACCGTTATGCACTAGGGTCTGTGTTTACAGGCCAAGTAACCATCAGGCTACTGGACGAATCCTGACATACTCTGGCTATTAGCGAAGCACCTTCACGCGGTAAAAGATGGACTCAAGGCATAACACAAGGACGTGGTGATGTTATCATGACTGCACAGGCTATTCTAGAGACCTTGTCCTGTAAAGAGTTGGCGATTTACCTATGTTTGGTTACAAAGAGAGGCTTGTTTTAAATCAGCTCCTCCTTTGGCAACGACACGCTTACAGAACCTTCTGTAAGCAGCAGAATTGGAAAGGACGTTCTTCAAGTAAGTAAAGTTCCATACGCAGACGAGTACTTCAACGATGCGATGTCATCAGGGGGGTTAGTGACTTTAGCATCACCTCTCAAATGATTGGGCTGGTGCGTCAACAGATGATATTGCTCACTGCAATCACTGACCGTGGAAAGTGGATGCGCGATGTAATGCTTGATCCCATATTTATGCGTCAGGCGCAAACGCACTAGCCTGGAGGGCGAGCCATTTATCAAGATAGTGAGGCCTTTTGTGGCCAGGGGAATGGTTGGCAAGTGATCTTACCGCTGCGTTTGATGTGAGTTCTTCTTCTTTTTCCAACCGATTATACACCATGTGGATGCTGAGGTTCAGAGTACATGCAACTCTCTTAGGTTCAGAGGGTTACCAATGTCAACTCTCTTGCTAACACAGCTTGCTAATCCATCAAACACTGGTCTACGCCCTGCTTCAATGACAGAAGATAGAAAGACCCATTCAAACAACCTACTCTACAGTTTTGACCTGGCTATCAGTTGAACTGTTACAAAGTGGCATGCTTAGTTTGCATTTTCCTTGCATTTGAGATGCATCTACGAGTCCTTCTCGAGACTGTAAACTCACTTAGCCCCACCTTCATCAGACAAAATTGGGCAATCTACCAAGTAGGCGTGCTTTCACCTGCCTCCGGTTACTGTTGCACATAAACTGCAGTTGAAGCCATCGAATTTGAGCAAGTTGAGAGTAGGACATATCACTCAAATGTTGTGTGTCGCATTCATTATGAGACCGTTGGAGACTGAACGATATCATCACCGGATATGGAGAGAGGATCTCCTTAAATACATCCATTCTAAAGTGTTGAGTGTCATGAGAGGCAGAGTAGATAATAGTACCAGACAGTATCTATTCGATGAGATGCATTTGCATTGCTTACTAACTGTCTGAATGACTGACTGACTCCTAATGAGAAACGTGGTGTCAAGCAATCACCACTACTCTCTCTCTCTCCTACCAGAGACACGAATCCTCTGTTAAAGACTAAGGTTCATAAATGTGTGCGCTATGGACCCTATAGAACTTTAGATCAGACAATCAAAAGGTGGTCGTTTGACTTCATAACAAAAGTCTTTTGAATAAAGCAACTCTGTGCTGAGAAGCACGCACGTCCGAATGCCAACTAGCAGATGCTGGCTGATTACGAGCCTCCGAGTCCATATTCCAATTCCAAATCCGTCTTCGATTCTGAGATTGATTACAAATCTAAATGCGAGGCAAGACCTCACCTCGACATTGAGTCCAAATCCATTGTTCACCTTCGTCTTGCGTACCTGTAACAAATGACCTTATATTGAGAGTTATTATTAGCAGGCTTAAAGTGCAGCTTAACATGGTGTCAGACAATTAGGAGGAAGGAAGGCATACTTTAATGATGGGGTTTTTTTCCAAATCTCCACGATTGTAGTCACGAATGCAAAAGCCTCTCGAAAATCCAGCATCCTAAAGCAACAACATTACCACCCAACCCAACAAGTGCGTGAACTAATGTAAAGCAGAATGTAGACTCTTTCCAAAAGTTAGAGTCATGTGACGGAGACTTGTCTATCAGCTTGGAATGATACGGCCGGAACGCGTGCAAGTGAATTCTTGGGGAACAGGTTGGACAAGACAATCAGTGGTAGCAAACCGCTGTTCTTACTAGCTGTTCTTAATATTCAAAACTTACGCTACAAAGCTTGTCTTTGGTCCAATTTCCTATTGCATTTTGGGGTAGTGGGAGAGGAAAGAAGGACGATGAGAGGGAAAGAGGCTAGGAGATGGGATAAAGCTGTATCCCATCTTCATTCTGTTGGTGTCTGCTAGCCACAAAACCGATCCTCTTTCGACTGTGTAAAGTTTCCACATGGTGGCTAATTCCCAAACAGTCTGAAGCGTCTGGCTTTCGTTCGGTCCCGACTGATTGGAGTCGCGAAGAGGTGTTCTCCAAATGTATCAGTGCTCATCATAAGAGCTTAGTCCATTAGATAGTATAAATAGGCGAGACTGGAACCACGGTGTGTCTTTAGCACTCCCCCTTGGACACTTGCCTACCGTATGCACACAGGCCGTGCCCTGTTGCATAATCATGCCTGTTGGGAAATAATGTCTTCTATCTCAAAGCTTTGCCTCTTGCTTAGGCAATGGTTGGGAGCTAGACAAGATCCAACTGCATACGCCTTAACACACGTTTATAGCACACCCTCATCTTCCGAAACTATGTTTCTTTGACCAAACAAAGTACCACTAGAAACTTACCACATTTCCTAATACTCTTTTTCAAGTTGGAGTCTACCAATGCGCTTGCTTCGAAAATGATAGACCAGTTAGTACTTTGCCTCGCCGATCTCTATCGTGGACTAATTATATCTCCCCTACAGGCAGTGATGTGGAATTCTTTCATTACCCCCCCGATGGAGTTGGCCTGCGACTCCAGAAATACGTTTGCATTTTGCTTCGTAAAAGTTCTAGGTGATTTCCAGTCTCCAAATAATTTAAAAATTCGTGGTTTCCGTGAGTACCTCCTGATTGGCTTATATCTATGTACCGACCTAGTAACTACAAGAAATGAAAATTAACTTCATATGCAATCTCACACTCATAGAACCCCTTTTTCTCGACAGCCGCCAGGGACGTGCATACTGCCCGCTCCTCCTTTACGTATCCATTACTTTGGTCAATAAATACATCTGTTGTGAAGATTTTGTCTAACACTTGTCGGATTTTTGGACTCGATAGCAGTAGCTATCAGGGGTGTTCCATAAGTATAACCTAATTACACAGTCTTTAAGCCAGGTGTTATAACTGGACCCAGCTAAATTAGCTAAAGGTATGGCTACTCCCTGTCTCGTATGACGTCTGCAGTCTGAACCCCACGACTGAAGGAAATTCACTCGAAGACCTCTGCCGGCCATGGTAGAAGAGCGATCACGGAGACTGCTGGGGCAAATATCAATACAGGGTGGAGTATGTACCAGGAATAAGAGACTACAAGGACCTCTCAGAAATCTCATTTTTCCTCCAGCCTCTTCGTACTGTCTATTATACAGATCCTCCTGACCTCCTATAAAGTCCACAGCTGTGACTCGGGTGCTGCCGACTAACCATTTCACAACCGATTGGAATGGACGCAAAAATGGCACATTGCACTGAACTTTAGGAACAAATCATATTAGAGACTCTCTGACAGGAAAATAAAACACAACGCGCACAGGTATATCCTAATACTTGAAAAAGCCATCAACATTAGTACGTTAAGGTCTTGTGGTTTTCACAGAAGTGTGTGAATGTATCCGGACAGTGGAAGTGGAGATGGAGCTACAAAAAAATTGAGGGCGAGAGCGACAAAGCACATCAGGGTTAATGAGGTTCGTGGAGTGGAGGAAAATCTAGTTTACTGCATTGTTCCCTAATTTGGTGAAATTTGGATGCACAGTACATGACATCGTTTTGCGCAGGACTCCTTGTACAGATTTGATTGGTCCAAGAAACCAGTTGCGTTGCCGTTCATTGGTATGTGTACAGCCAATCCGCTCTCCATGGGGTTGTGGGTCTGCCAATTGCGACACTTCGACCGTGCAGCATACTCATAGTCGCCGTTTTGATAGATCGGCTTGGCTCCAACCCATGCGCATGGAACCCTAAAGTCAACAAGCGTTCGGAAGTGTAAAGGCCTTTTCAATTACACCATTTGAAAGAAAAATGTGAAATTCACATTTCGGAATCATGAAGACAAAAGCGTTACAAAAATATTCTTTCTTTTGATTGGTTGAGGTAAGCCAAGTTGGCACATAAAATACTAACAAAAGGCATCTAGTTAGCATGAGTTGTTGTCTAACATCGTGACGTAAAGCTAGGATGTCCAACAAACATTGCGAATAATAAATACTTAGCCAGTTATTAAGAAATTGATGAGCGCTAAATCCGCCTGGATAAAGATACAGGAAAGTAATCCCGTGAGTAATGAGCAGATGCTGATTGTTAAAATTCGAACATGGTTAAAAAAACTTGGATGAAAGTTGACTTTGAATGCTTTGAAAAAAGCGCGATTTTATTTGTGTGTTCAACTGGTTTATTAGACAAACTTTATAATTGCAGCTTTATCCAAGCTTCTTACCTCCTGTGAACAATCACGTCAAGTGCAAGAAACTTTGTGGATCCGTGAAAACGGAGTTTTTAATTCAAGCTAACTTACTACATGCCCGGCGATTATTTTAGATTCTTTACTTTGTTAATATTTAATGAAAAAATCGACACTTTTACATAAGTGGACTTACGTTGGATCAGAATCAATCTCCTTTCCTGCAAATGTGAGAATCGGGGCCATGGCCGATTGTTCACCCTTAATCAGGTGCATGAAGTCGTCGAACAGCATTTTCCCCTAAAGAAGTTAAAGTCACCTAGGCGTAGCTCACAACCATCATCACAAAAAGGTTCGTTCAGCTCGAACCTTCAACTTACGTGGCGATTAATGATAGGCATGTCATAGCGGTACATAGGTGGCACAACATAATCCATGTTGAACATATCAGTGCTCATGAGGGGATAGAAGACGTGAGAGATGTTATGACGCCTGGCAGCTCTTTGACAGGCGAAGATGGCGCTCGAATGACCACCGGTTATTTTTGCACCGAATCGCAGTTCTCCATTCAACGGCTCGTTATGCGCGATCAGCATGAGCTTCAAAGACCATCAAAACAAACAAATAGTAGGGCTAGCAAATAAATTCTGCTTATAATTTATCAGTAGCAAATCACTCACGCTCTTTCCAACGAGATTTTCGGCCAAAACTGGTATCGATGTTGTAGTAGTTGTCTGGAGTAGCAAAGTACAAACGTCTTGGAGCAAATTTTTTCAGTATACTTTAGAACATTGGCAATCAGGAAGCCAATGTCTAAGGGTTATTTTGAGTTGGTTTAGAAAAAAAATTAAAAACATTCTTTTGCTTATTTAAAATTTTATGCCATTTGTGTTTATGAATTTCCAGCAACAAGTTCCTAATCTTCGTTGTAAATATCCTTTCCCTAATATAGCTACTTTGCTTAGAGACAAGGAAAAATTTTTTACAACTCTAGTAGGGCTCGCATTTCAACAATTTTTGAAACAAAAACGTGCAACTTTCGTAGCTGCACCTCCTTACCATTTGAGGGGCAGGAATGCGGACAGATTGACTTTGTGTGTTCTGCAATGGAAGAAGTTATGCAAATAGACGATTTATCTTAAAAAGACCGCCTGTCAAGTGCCTACCGCTACAAACAAAGCCGGCATAATAAATAACCAGGAAATAGTGTCTTTTTGTCTCCAGACATCCGTCTAGACACGTATTTAATTGTAAATCAAAGGCTCAGGGTAGAATGTTATTTAGACTGAAGCCTAAGGATGCCTAAGTCAAAGTACGTGTTTATCATAAGTGCCGAAGTGGGAGCATGGTAAGAGGAGAGAGAATGGCCTTATCCAACGATCCTTTTTGTATCAATGTACATGACCTTCAACGTTGTCACGATGTGTTAAACGGATTACGAATTCGCAGAAAGCAAAGGTGGAAAGTTGGCTCGACGCGGTAATTTTAGCAACTGAAAGATGAATGCTGATAACGTTCTTTTCTCCTCCCACAAAACACTTAACATACCATGTCAATTTTTCGCCAAATATTTTTCTTTTCATCAGTCTTGAGGAAGAACATATCTTCGGCGCTTAAGTAGACCATGCTTCCTGGTGCCAGAGAGTAGGCGACTTTGGCTAAGACGCTCTCATTATTCATGATGATTGCCTGTAACAAGACAAGAAAGAACGATTTCCTGAAAAAGAAGTAATGAGAAAAGAAATTTGCTGGCATCAACCCAACACCTTCAAGAAAGTGATGCCTAACTGATCCTCGAATACCATAAAAAAGGAGTGCAATTCAACGCCAAAACAACGTTGGGGTGAAAAATGACACATCACAATGCTCAGGCAAAGTTATGACAAATCGCCTAAATCATCTCTTGTACCTATTCGATGGTTTTTATCCAAGTTGCTACTGCTCCCAAGTTCATCAGGCGACCTGACCTGTCGATCAAAATTAGCCAATAGAAACAGGCCAATCGGTGTTTCTTCCATACTCCCACATAAGTAGTGTTCCCCTAGTCGCATGAGATTGTATCAAAAAACTGATATCCTGAACAGACTTTGGAATATGCATCTGAAAAGGTGAAAGCAATCCACTTTTGATCTTATCACCTTTTTGTAAATATGCTGGTTAATTGTTTTGTCTGGTATTCAAGAACAGCAACGTCCGTATTATGTCTAATCAAATAAACAAGCAAATCAACAGGAATTTCACCACGTCAAAACACTTTTTTACAGGAGAATGATCTAACGCTCTGGTATGCATCACTTATCCGGAAGGAAAAAGAACTCACTCCATTAGACATATCCTTGAGAGCCCCAAGAATATGCTGAGACGACGGGTTAATATTGTAGGGAGGCTTAGGAGTTGTCACCGGTGTAGGACATTGACAATCATTGTTGATTCCGTTGTTTGTGGAACAGTCACAATTGGGCTTATAACGCTCTACAATTCCCTAAAATCGGAGTAAAGAGGTTTCTGAAGGAGTGCACGATGGGACAGAAGTAAAGAAGTTGAGAAATGGCACACTGACCGGTCGATCGAAATACTCATCGATGACTTCCCTAACCACTCGGAGGAATGAAGGCGTCTTAAACAACTCATCGTATACTTTTTCCTATATATTTGAAGAAAAATTATAAAACTCGGCTATTAGTTGTTCGATCAGTCTTGAGCCAAAATAAAAGGCTGAAACTCACCTCCGGTTTCTTTTGGGAGAGCTAAAATGAAAAGGGTAAGTAAAAAATATGGATAATGTACCGTCAATGTGTGTTTTTGAAGACATGCTTCAGTTAATTAAAATTTACAAATCATTTTATGCTAATGAACAGTTGAAATTAGGTGATATTCGTAGAGACAGAATTTCTGTCGAACGCCGTTTCACATTCCTGACTGTCTGCTTAACTCTGCGTTTTGATTGCGCTGGACTTCCTCTCGTTAGCATGGCCCGTAGTACATGCCAGTAATTCCTCAGCCCCTCTGAAAGACTCGGATTGCGACATTAGTGGCAGCTGCAAATGAATCCAATCATAAAGAACCCCATTCTGATGTTTATTACTGAGATCTAAACCTTAACGTGACAGAAGGATAGCATATGCAGCTGATGGGCGAAACTTCGAAGACTCCTAACAAAAGGGTTGGAAATGACGTCTACCTTCAACAATTACCCCCATTTCTGTGTTCTGCAGATACGTCCTTAACAATTGAAACGACACTAGCATTGAACCATCTAAAAAGTTGGTTAGTAAAATGCCTACGGTATCTGTATGATGTCAATTAGGTGAACAGGCAAAATCTGTCCCACTTCACTTATACTTGAATATACCCCAGAGATACGTCTGGACAACACTGGAGTGAAAGCAAAGAGGCAAGGGGGAATAGATGTAAAAGCTTATCTCCGCGAAACTTTTATTAAATGACTGCTTTTAAGCCAGTGCTCTTACGAACAGCTACGGACATATGAGGCCGCCATCACAGTCCCCTCCCTCCGAGTCCAATTCTTGGGTGGGACGAAAGTTCTGATTTAGCAAAATTGCGAAAAGGGTTCAGTGAGGTTGCGGTTATGTATCTTTTCAGGTACACGCAAATTCAATTGCTGTGAGAGCGATGTGGGATGTTGACTGAGGAGAGCATCGGGGGGAGACGCCCAATTGGAGAGAGAGACTATTTTAATACTTTGATTGTTAGTTTAACTCTGCGTTTTGATTATGAGGGCGCTAAAGGCCCTGTCACTGTACTTCCGCCAAGCCAATGGCCTCTCAACCATCCTAGCAGACTCAAAGTGCTACAAGTACATTTTCCCTACTTTCATTTTCTCTAAATGCTCCTACGCACGTTGCCTTTAGCCACGTTACCTTACGATAAAATTAGTTCAAAGAAAAAATCAGGTTCCTCACCTCGTTTTTGCGAAGTTTTTCAACAAGTTCCTGCGAAACAGTAAAATAAAAAAGAAGTGATAATTTATACGTCACTTCTTGAATTCTGTCACACACCAATACTAAAGATTTTACCTACCGGAGTTAAAAGTCTTTCCAGACATTGGCAATCGGGTTGCAGCTATGGCAGATTAAGAGAAAATTGTTAATTTAAATGTAGAAAAAATTTGTAGACTGTTGTAGAAGATTGACTAATTGATTTGGCGACCTTCTGTGGCGCCTGGCTTGGCATAATCATCCAGTGGCAGCCAATCAGAAAAACGGATATAGTTAATTAATACACTTTAAAGCATACGGATTTTGATTTTTTTTTATTTAAGATAAAAGAAATAAGTCTAATACACCACACCCCCATTAGTCGTGTTACTATAAAGGAGTGAGTGAATATGAAAAAAGTCTACTTCTAAAAATTATAGTCGATGAAATCCCGGAGGAGATACTTTTGACTTCTAGAGCCTTGCAACCCATTCATTTTACTATCCACTTATTTCTTACTCCAGTAAAAATTCATCAATTATATGAAATGGTAAATTAATCTGCACAGTGAAGAAAGCAAACGAATAACTACCGTTTCATCAAAGTAAATATTTGGCTTTTTTATGGTTCCTTACATGGAATTAATAAAAGAAGGCTAAATTAATGAAAACTCACAATTTCTTGAGCTGCTAAAACAACAATGAAAAAACAGTATTATTGTACGAGCTACCAAAAAATAAAGCGGTTTTTTCTTGAAATCTTACTTTGATTACTTACCTTGGTCTCCAATATGTTTCTTTAAGCATAAAGGGAGAAAAAAGGGAAAATTATTTAGTGCGCCATTATCACACAGGACAGTTAACAAATGCAAGGCGCAAGCAAAAGCAAGCCCTACTGATTGAGCACCTAAGTAGTATGATGCACAATAACGTGAGCGTGTATAAGCCCAATGTCACATGCAGTAGCGTTGAACCACACTGAGCCCCCACATTCAGCAGCGCCTTGATTGAAGCAAAACACCAAAACGCTGATGCTTCCAAGATGTTACCGGTTCTTCCTGCTTCAAACCCTCTTCTGGAGTCAGCGACTCTGTAGGCGTTTCTAGGCTCGATGTGGTGTGAATCTTTTTCCCACCAATCTCATCAGACGGGATTATATTCGTTTGTTCATCTTGACCTTCACTTCCAGAAACTTGAGGGGATATATCTCCCTCGTGGTAACTGTAGCCTTTGCTTCTTCCTTAGGACCTTGAAAAGATGGTATCTCAATAAGTGCCTCAGGATGAGGCTCTCTTTCCTCAAGTGGTATTGTTGATTTTCCTTCATGCAGTAAGTCTTCGTTCTTTGGGGACTCAATATTCTCCTCTGAGGACATTGTTATGCTCTCTTCTTCGTAATAAGGATCAGGTAATTTGTAATAATCATCTGGTGGCGGCGTTGTGATAGTGGAATTGTCGAACAAACCTAAATCTGATGTAGTTTTCTCCCCCTCAACCAATTCATCTACATCGCCTTTTGAAATATCCGACTTCTCTTCAATTGTTGTCCTGTCTATTTCCTCTTCTTTGTTGTCTGAATCTGTTGTAACTCCTAAATCTTCCCTCCCCTCATCCACATGAGTGACTGCATCCTCCCCTTCAATTTCCCCAGTACTAGGTGGCGCATCAGTGATTACGGAGTTTGGATTATCTTCTTCCGTATACATTTCTGTATAGAGGGATGTTTGATCATCCTTGGAAGGAATTATTGTATCTGTCTTCATTTCCACGCCTTCTGTTTCTGACTCTTCGGTAATAGGTATTTCCTTCTCTTTTGAAGGACTCGAGGGAGCCGCAGTTTCACCTACTTCAGAACTAAGTGTAGATTCCCTGCCCTCAAAAAGAAGTTCATCTTCTTCTAATCCATCTCTTGTAATATACAACCCTTCCAAACTTTGTGTAGTTTCCTGATTTTCTTCTACCTCCCTCTCCATGGTGAATGAGGGAGAGGTAACGTCATCGCCTCCCTCATCTATAATAGGCCGTTCTGAAGGCCTTTCAACATCTCCGATTTCCTTTTCGACCGTAGATGGTGCCTCTTCATCCGTCGAACGAGGAGATAAAATCACTGTAACCGGTGCTTTTTCTTCCACCAAAGGATAAGGTGAGGCTACCGCAGATGATTCTTTTTTTCTTCTGCAGAAGATGAAACTACTGTAGACGGTACCTCATATTCCTCCGAAGGGGGAGAATCAATCATTGTAGACGGTGCTTCATTTTCCTTAAAAGGCGAAAGTGAGGTCAAGGAAGCCGATCTCTCCTCTTCTTTTGGAGATGGTGAAGTCATCGTAGACAGTTCCTCCCCTTTCTCCAAAGAAGAAAGTGAGGTCCCTGTGGACGGGCCCTCCACTTCCTCCAAAGATGGAGGTGGAGTCAGCGTAGACAGTTCCCCCTCTTCCTCCAAAGAAGAAAGTGAGGTCCCTGTGGACGGGCCCTCCACTTCC